>NC_034604.1:38227597-38245129 GCF_900095145.1 Mus pahari
GTGAGAGAGAGAGAGAGAGAGAGAGAGAGAGAGAGAGAGAGAGAGAGAGAGAGAGAGATTTCATATGAAGCACAGTACTTAAAAGCTGTTGGCATTTTACCGAATAGAGCAACTTTGGGCGGGCTAGCAGAGAGATGGCTGGGTGTCAACGTGTTCTTGGGAACAATTTTTCTAGGAAGGTATACTATCATTACATCAAATATTTCCAACTTTAAACTGAAGTACTATCATCATGTGTAAGAATTATTTGGGGAAATAAAGTTTTTCTTTGGCCAAACATTTTTAAAAGTCCTCTTTAAAGCCTTTGAATTCTGCCCATCATTGCTTCAAGGCCAAACCGTTGTTACGGTTTTGCCTGGGAGGATCTGAGGAAGCCTAGTCCATGAGAATCCCAGGGGCTGCATGAGACTCCATATCCTTTCTAAATCCCACACCTCATTGGTACTCACCTTCCTCCTTGCCTTAATGCGCTTATACACATAGTCAGAGAACGGGCTGCAGGGAATGAAGCGGCCAGCCCCCTGGGTCACGTGCAGGTTGCCATCTTCCAGCATGATCTTGCCCTGGCAGATTACCACCAGAGGTGCCCCACGCAGCTCCATCCCTTCAAAGATGTTGTATTCGGCAACCTAGATTCAGGGATGGGGACAAAGCCAGGCCATGGGTGTAGGAAGAGAAGACAGAGGAATGGGGTTATCTTGTGTTTCAGACCCTCCTTTGGTGCTACCAGGGACAGAGTCACATACTAAAGCCAACCCAAGCTCAGGACATACCTGTGTGCCTTGATAAATAACAGGAGACTGACATATCCTGGAGAGGGATGGCTCAAGCAAAGCAAAGTGCCTTGCTTCTTTTTAAGATCTCTAATTGGAATTCTATTTCTACTGCTGGCCCTATCACAAACTCAGCCACAAGACACCCCCCTCCCCGGGGACATTGCACAGTGTGCCTGTACTTAGTGGCTTAGTGGTGAATTCAGTGACACATGGCCCTCAGGCTCCTGCTGGTACAGAATTCCATTGCACCTTGTGATTTAGAAGCAAAGGCCATTACAACCTAGAGTAGGGTTTCTCACTTCCTTCCTCTCTTGTTCAGCAGGAAGACAACACTGCATGGTGAGAGATACTGGTTGGTCCTAGGTTTGAATACCATTGCCAGCTACATCAGTCCTATACTTTCTCTGCTCTTCTAGAAGTTAGGCAAAACTACAAAAAGAAGACAACAGTGTCCACCCAGACAGTGTCCACTGGTCATGAGATTCAGAGAACTGGAAGCAGGATGCTTGGCACATAACCACTTCAGATATTATTTTTATGACCAAGGAATTAGGGTCATAACACTGGGTTTAGGTTTCAACCTTTTAGGAGAACTGGAGTGGAAAAACATTTAATTTTCTTTTTGTTCAAAACTAACTCTGTTTGATCCTCTGTAATCCTCAAGCATTCAGAGAGGATTTGCCTCTGTGCCCCCTCCCCATCCCTGAATGACTACCTCACTCAGGAAAGCAGGGGAAAGAAACCAATAGTTTAAGGTTTTCTTATGCCAATAAAAGTTAGGGTAAACTGGACATGGGAGTGTTTACTGTCACACCAGAACCTGGGAGGCAAAAATAGGGTGATTAGCAATTCAAATTCAAAGCTTGCCCAAGCCTGAGACCTTGCTTTCAAAATAAAACGAATCACAAACAAAATAAAGAGCTCTTCCGGGCAAGATTATTACCACAGACCATCTGAGTCTCTGAGACTGGTCTGCCCTACAAGCAGCTCTACACACACAGCCTCCATCCCACCAGCCTGTGCCTCACCGACTGGTGGTTCTTGGCAGAGACGATCTTCAAGGCGTCCGGATCCCAGATGACAAGGTCGCTGTCAGAGCCCACAGCTATTCTCCCCTTCCGAGGGTACAGGTTGAATATCTTGGCAGCATTGGTGCTTGTCACAGCCACAAACTGGTTTTCATCCATCTTCCCTGTGGCCTATTGAAATACAAAGGGTGCATAACTGGGCCTGTCACCAGGTCTAATAAAGCTCTATCTATTGGATGCAAGGTTTCTGAGCCCAGAACAAAGTGACCCCCACCCCCCAAAAGGCCCAGGAGTACAAAGGTAGTGAGTCCAGATTCCATCTATCCAGGAGGGTCAGCTGGGCAGTATGAACTTCACACGGAAAATATGGAAATGTGTGGCTTAAGGCTTTCCCTAAAGAATGCACTTTTTCTAGCTATCTTCATGATACTTACTTAATCATTTACTTCTACTAATTCCAAAAAGGATCAAAGAGAGTGTACATTAAAAACCAATGTGAGTGTGAGCTCCTCCCTTAGGTATATGTGTCTATTTGTATGCTCAAAGGATACATATGCAAAACCTAGCTTAGATGGTGACAGTGGACTTCCCTGTATTATAGAATTATGAGGATTCTTTAATGTATGTATTTGTCTGATGTTCCTTTATTGAGAATGTATCATGTTATCAATTAAAAGACTAAAGGTATTATTGCTAAATGATAAGGATGTTTTGAGAAGTGTGTTGTAGATTTTGTTGCCCTATGACCATAACAGAATTCTCTTATATAGTAAGTCAAGTATGATTATCACTAGTGACTTAATCTTAGGGGACTAGTTACAGGCTCCATATTGACAAGAGTATCATATGCAGCATATATGTTTTATATTACTTTTTAATACATTAAGATAGGATTTATAAGATAAAGAATTCATAAAGACAGAATGCTCACAAAAATAGACAAAAGCCAACCACATGAGAGAAGAGACCAAAAGGTTATAATTTCTCTTTTCTTAAAATAAACAGCCTCGGTATGGAAAGCATTAACTTTCAAACCTAGCCTTTAAATTTCCACAAACAAGGGGCTTACTGGATTGCCGATGTAGATGATGGAGGCATTAGTTAGTTCAGAGACACTATATTGGTACTGCAGTACCAGGGAGGGGACTGAACTGTGAATTTAATATGATTTTACTAAAATCTTCAGGAATGTCTTTATTGATATGGCTATTTCTTTCATCAATCTTTATGATTCAGTCAGGGGGGAAAAAGTTGCTACTTGGCAAAGGGACACTGAGAGTCAATCTCCTTTCACCAGCCTTCAATGTGGGATGCTCCTGCTATGACTTGGTGGCTTTAGGGACAGATGACTTGCTTGCCATTTCAAAACGTCATGTCCAACATTTTGAAAAGAAATTATAACGCTTCTTCTAACACAAAGAATGGATTCACTATCCTTTTACGCACAGATCATGAGATCAAATGACAGAATGGTGTGTATGGAAGCTGTCTTAAGTTTCTAGACCCTAGAAGTCATTCCTAGAAGGTGAATTCCCAAGTTACATGAGCCACCTGGCTCTGGGTGTTGATTTTAACAAAATTTCAAACATTTGATTTTGCTACTAAAGGCACAGGAGCCAAATGCTGGGCTAAGAGCCTGCTAGGTCAGGGAGGCAGAGAAAACATCCAAATGATCTTTGATGACCTTCATCCACAGCGGATGTTCTAAAACTAAGCTCTCCTTCTCCATGCCTTCTCAATAACCCTTCAAACCAAATATCCTTCCTTTCTATTTTCTGTGTCTCTCTGTATTCATCCTCTGACTTCCTCTTACTCTCTGTGTTTTTTTTTTCCTATGTTCACTCCCTTTCTGGTTGCTTGCTCTGCCTCTTGACCAATGGTTGACTTTATTGAACCCTGTTTACAATAAACAGAAAGCTCTTGGATTAAAGTTGTATGCTAAGGCTGAGCCACACAAGAAAAAACAGGTTTTTCCCAGTAAATAACTCAATCTTGGTGTACACAGTGTGATCAAACATCCCGCAACATCCATTGACATCTCAGTAGGTTGTAGACCTCACCTACACCCCAAACATAGTCTTCAGGGACTCCCTGAGGGGCAGGTTTTAGTGCCTGAGTCTTTGATTTGGTTCATGAATAGTTCTACCTGGGCCACCCTCCCTCAGTCCCTTACCACAGCCTTGTCCCAGATGACAGACATACGCTCCTCCACACCATTGGTGCCTTCAGGGATGGCTGTGAAGTTGTCCTTCCCAATGGCTTTCTGGGCAGTGCTAAAGGTACAGTGGGCACTTCCAGAGAGCTGCAGATCCCCGCTGGAAAAGGATAAAGTTGCACATGTTTAGGAGAGATGGCTGGCAAATACTGGGGGACCAAAAATCATGTCTTCATTTGTAATCTCTCTATCTCCTACTAAGCTGTAGGAGTTTGGCTAAATTTCCTCTCCTCTCTGGGCTGCTACCCATCTGTGAAGTGAGGAAGTTGAATCAGATCATGTCTTCTGCGGCCAATTACAAAGACTCAGGGGAGTTTGGAGAGCTAGCTCAGTGGTTATGATCACTCACTATTGTTGCAGAGGATCCAGGTTTGGTCCTCAGCCGTAATATCAGGAACCTCACAACTGGTTCTAATCCTAGCTTCATGCTATCTTATACCTTCTTCTGGCCTCTGCTTTCACCTGCACACAGGGTGCACATAAAGATAAGCAGGCAAGCATGCACTCCTATATGTGCACATTTGTATAAATACACATACAAATAGAAACTAAGTTGTAAACATGCAAAGACTCAAATTACCAGTGGCCTGATTTTTTGAATCTCCCTATAATTGCTGACTAAGTGTCATCGTGACAATGCTTTGAGTCCTGACAAATAGCTTTTAAGTGCCTTGACCATCAGTTGCCTAATCTATAAAATTGTGCCTCACTCATAAAATTGTTATGAGGGACAAGGGAGAGCCCAAGCTTGGCCCAGTTAGGCATCAATTGCTAGAACCATTATTCACACTGGAACTGTGTCATTAGTTGAACTGCGATGTAGAAGAGCCAGTTTTCTGTACTCACAACTGCTGGAAAATTTGATGCTGTAGACACTCATCTACCACCCAGACCAATACTGCCACAGCCCCCATCCCAGGTGGCCCCAAGATGATCCCACGGAATACATGGCATTCTGACACCAACCTGGCCAGCAAGGAGTTGATGTAGTCAGGTGTGGTTGGGTCAGGGCTCAGAGGTGGGGATGTCACAAACGCAGCTGCTTTGGCCCAGTTCTTACTCCAGTAATGAGTTCCATCTATTCCCAGGCTGGCAGTGATGGGCTCGCCAAAGACCACATTTCCTGGAAGGAGTGGATATCAGTTTTGTAAGAGATGTGTAGTGCTCTGGTCCAGCATATCTAATCAGAACTATAACTTTGCTCAAGACTGTGTCTCTGGGGTGAGGCAACCCAGGGGTTCAAGTTTCTATTCCCGGTTTTATTTTAGGTCTCTTTCTCTATTAAACATGAACAATGTTTTGAATGATTGAATGAATAAATGTTCACAATAATGAGTCACTAGTTGTAAGCCCTGACTGTAAGCCCCACACTTTGAGGCCACTTTATGTTTGACATGAAAAAAAATAAAACTCTATACTGGTTATGCAGATTATAGGAGATATTAAAATGTCAAAGCATTATGTCCTGGAACTGATGGCACTGCTTGTACCCCCAGACTTCTGAAAGGACTTAGCATGCATGAAAGGTCTGGCCCATGGTAGATACTCAATAATTAGTAATTGTATGTGTGCTCACATGTATATGTACAAACCATTTGGGAATGTAATTCTACATAAAGTGTGTACATGAGTGTAGAGGCCAGAGGCCAATGTTGGATGCCTTCTCTGTCCTCTATTTTACTATATGGGGCAGTCTCTCACTGAACTGGCAGCTCACTGACTAGACAAGGTGAGCTTGCTAGTAAGGTCCAGGGGTTCTCTTGTCTCCACCCCTTGAGCTATGACTATCAGACTAGGACCACCATGCCCAGCTTGTGCATGCTGGCACGGCAGATGCTTAACTGGTCGAGTCTTCTTTCCTATACTAATTCCTTTCCTGTCTACCCTTTTCCACTGTAGAGGCCCAAAGTCCCAAGTGTGTTTCACATTGCTGGGGACTGCCAGCTCCTCCTGGTCCAAGGACAAGATTTGACCCTACTGGGTAAAACCCATTCTGTAGGATAGAGGGCTCTTACGTGGTTTTGTTGCTGCTGTTTTATATTTTAATCATGGTTTTCCTTGACTATGCGTTTTTCAATTTGACAAACAGTGACTTGGAACTGGAGACCTAGCAATCTTGAATGCATCAAGATGGAACGGGCCCTTAAATGCTGTATGAGGCTTATGTTAAACTTTTAAAAAAGAGATAGTGATTCAGAAGGAACTGCTTTTCCTTAAAGTTGGTTGGCCCCTCATTTCTTTACATCAGCGTCTTGGGAGAACCATATGATGACAAGCCTTACACACTTTTTGACTTTCATCTTTTTCTACATTCTGCCTCCAGAGTTTGCACAAACACATTCTATGACATTTTGCAGCCAGCATTATAAAGAGGTTTTGACTTGTTTCAACTTCAAAAAACTGTTAATAATTAACTGGAATAGTAGGTAGGATAAATTCTAATAATGTGTCTAGTTTCACTAGATGATATCCATGATTATTGGTTAGTGGTATCTATTACAGAAAAAAAAAAAGAGAGACTAGCAGTGATTAACATATGCATCGCTGTCTTATGGGATGGTGTTGAAAAAGACTGACAGAGAAATGAAGAAGTGAGATTCAAGGAAAACACTCAGCAATTATAAGAAACACCTCCTTGAGAGGACCAACTGTTCCTTAGGACCACGTTTAGAATAGAAGTTGGAGAAAGTAACATTCTCATTTATATCTGAATTTGGATACTGATCCACCCAGCTGATTGCATGAATTTCTTCATTCAAAACAGCATGATAACAATGCCCGTATAACATGTCTTAGCGTTGTTTGAAAATTCAGTATTTATAATATTCATGTCAGTGCTTCACTGTATTACACAGTGTATGTGTGTGTGTGTGTGTGTGTGTGTGTGTGTGTGTGTGTGTAGAAGAGACTGGCCCAGGTCCTTATTCTTTGACACAAGTGCTTTTACACAGAGGGACACCCCCCCCCCCACACACACATACCTGCCAGTCTTAAGTTATAGCTTTTTTATATCAATTATGAGAACCAGGGGTCTTAAGCAGCATGGGTGATAGATAATGAGATCCTTTGGAAATTGAACAAGAACAAGTCCACAGGGAAGCCATCTTCCATCTTCCAATAGTTGCCCAAAAGATGTTCATAGCTTCAATATCTACAGCCCCTTATTTTGTCCCAGAATTACACATCCCTTTATCCCTGGAAGAACAGCTGTGTGAGTCCTCCTTACCAGACAATCTCAAGTCAGAAGGCTAATGAGCAGAAGTTTCTATCGTGAATATGAAGTAAGGGCAGTTTGTTTTGAGCACAAAGCTCACATGGGCTACACCAGCAGAGGGCACATGAGGTAAGGTACCAGGTGGATAGGGTGAGTGTAGTGGTCTCTCCTGTTCTTCCTTTCTCCTTCCTTTTCCCTCTTCCTATCCAGACCTCACTTCTAGTAAGGAGACTCTAACTGCTTTCCTGGTTCTCCCAAATGCCTCTTATCCAGGGAAGTAGGATCATTAACTGCTGAGACCTAAAACAGCAGGTTTTCCATTAACATGGAAAAGTGGGAAATACCCCAGAACCTCATCTCTAGGAAGACATTTGGACACCTAGAAAGATTCCTCTCCCATTGGAAAAGGGTCCAGAAAGCCAGAGAGCTGAAAAACATGGCCAGAAGTCAACCGGACTGCCCCTCAGCACCATAGTCACTCTGACATGGATATTCCTCAGAACCATTTAGCTGATGAATCACTAGGTCTCTCTGCTAGCAGATGGTCATCAACACACAGCAGTAACAAGGCATGACTGCCTGGGGAGTCTTATTTCACAATCAAGCACAGCCCATATCTCTAGTTTCTCAAACACACTGAGCCTAAGAAACTATCACTAAGGACAAGGCACAATTTTTTAATAAGTAAATAAATAAATAAATAAAGCTTTGAACAGGGAGTTCGAGACACTGCAAGCCCTAGTTAAATTAATAGCAGTGGACAGCACTGCAGAAGGCAGAAAGGCAACGAGGACAGAGCCCTGGGTCATGAAGACCACAGTGTAAAAGCCATTCCCCTCCTTTCTAAAATAACTTGTTCTGACCTGAATGATCAGGTGGAGTCACCACACCCCTGTGACGGGCTCTCAGGACTGGCCAGATGATTCTGTCTCTGGGGCAGCTTTTGATTCAGAGATGCACACAGATCCCAGGCAAGAGAATCACAAATTCTTAGATGCTTGCTTAAGCCACTTCTTCATTATTTCCTTCACTGGGAATTGAGGACAATAGATGCCCCCTGGTATCATCTATTTCTGTCACGGTTAATAATGATTATGGAACCACCAGGGAGATAAAAGAACTAAGAAAACAGTGGATGAGAGCGTTAGAGTACTAATGTCATTCTTGAAACCCACCAAGCTAACCATGCCCCAGTTACAACCAATATTTTACTTGTTGATGGCTCGTTTAAGCCAGTTTTGACCTGGATCTTTGACTTCTATATTTAGCATAATATTGACTGGGGAGTCTGTTTATGAATCTCAGATAATGTGAACTGACAGAGGACAGATGGAAAGTGAGTGGAAGATGTACTAAGTCTTGGAGAAATTAGTTTGTGCTGTTATTTCAGGCAAATTACTTAACCCTCCTGAGCTTCACTTTACTTATTTGTCAGATTGAAGAAACCTCAGAACTCCAGCTGTAGACAGGGCTTCCTAGAGAGCATGGCAAGGAACAGAAGAGATGCCATTTCTCCTACACTGGGCAGCCTGGAGAGGAAGGGAGAACCCACATGGCGCAGCGGGAGATCCACCACCCTGGGAGCCCAGATCACCTTTCTTCCTGGCTTGGGAGATGAGATCAGCCGCGCTCTTGCTCATGACCTTGGTGACATAGAGGGGACAGTTGGTCTGGCTGGCGACGGTGATGGCACGGAACACAGCCTCAGCTTCCAGCTACAAAAAAAGCAAGTCCCAGCAATCAGTAAAGCAGAGCCCCTCACCCTTGCCAGGCCCTGCCTCTATAACAGGTGGTGATAAAGTGCTTTGATGAGGCTAAGAACCACCCAGGAGGATCTGAAATTACACAGCCCGAATCTGCTTCTGGGATTCATCTTCCTTGTTCTGTTCCTGGGCTTCTGTGTATCTCTGTCCCTCAACAAAGGAGGAGAATAGCATAGGACGGTGTCCAGGGCGCTACCTGTCATTGTACCTTTCTCCTCTCCTATAGTTAGCATAAAGGCCCCCCCCCCAAAAAAAAAGCACCTCTACTTCCAATCTCAGGGCAAAGTCTCTGGGAAAGCGCAGTCCCATTATCCCCAGATGAAGACCATCAGAAACTCAAGGATAGCAAGACATTTCCTGCAGCTATGGGGTCAGCAAAGGGTTAGTTCTATGTAGGATTCCTTATTAGAATAATTCCCAAGCTTCCCAGCACAGCCACTGTTTTTTTTACTACTGATCTCTTCTAGCCTGCTCCAACATAGAGTTCATGCTTTCAAACACGCCAACTAAGCCAGCTGTACTTAATACATGAGGGACACTGATTAACCACACTTTGATTAACCAAGTGAGATGTGGGAGAGCCCAGGCTCCCTTGGGTGACTCAGAGTGAATCCTGGTTCTCTTATGTACAAGCCAGGTCACCTCAGGTAGACCTCACAACCTCTCAGTGGTGCCACTTTCCTGCCTAAGTGGGAGAACCAGAGAGTCCTGGCATCTGACACGACAGAGGATGAAACAATCAAACCCTTTGAGAAATTAGTGCCTGGCACACTGGCCGTCGGCGTGATGATTGGTCACAGGTTCTGACCAATGCGAAGTCTACTCTTGCCCCAAACCCCACAGCAAGTCCAGCTCAGCCTGGAGTAGAGAGACACAGTAGTGATTCCTCACTGAATCAGCTGCCATTCCTTGTCATATGGATATGACTTTCTGGGTTAGCTTGCATAAACCAATACTTGAAAAAAAAAAAAAAACCAATATGCCTCAAATGGCTTACAGATGTCTAGTGGCTGCATAATGCAAACCAGTCACTCCATGGTGATGGCGGTTCAGTCGGCTTGAGGAACTGGTATACTCCAGAAAGCTTTGGGGTACATGTAAAGCCCTTTAGGCACCCAGACACTGCACACTGGAGAATATGCCCAGTGCCTGTTGCTCTGCTTGTTGAACAGCATCACTTGAGATTACGTCCGGTGGGGGAGAGTGGTTCTTTGAACTGAAAAGGCATTGACTTTTCCTATGCTCACTCCCCCTTCATACCTTTGCCGACCGCTTCAGCAGCCCCATGACCTCAGCCCTGGCCCCTTTGATCTTGCTCCCTCTGAGCACCGAAGTGTTTTCTGTACTTCGACGATGTGACTATCTTTAGAAGGTTACATCATGATTCAACTTTACTCAAAAGAGCTTCTGGAGCTGGAGAGATTTACAGCTAAGTGGCCTTCTTACTAAAAAGGAGAAGGGACTGGGAAAGGTTGAGGTGGTGGGGGTGGAGCAAGGTTGAAAAAACAAACCAAGGGACGAAAATAGACTTAGCTGTGAAATCCCCTGGCTGTGTCTAAAGGAATCTGTCTTGCCAGCCTGTCCCTCCAGAGACCAGCATTTCCAGTTTCACAAACAGTGTTGACCACTGTGGCCAGCTAACACTACATAAATGATGTTTCAGTCCTTCAAACATGATCAGCCCATGGCTGACCTCTAACTTTTAGATGCCTTACCCATGCAATGCCAGTACCTTAAATGGCAGGATCTTGAATAATACCTGAGATAACGCCTGGAGTTAACACTGTCAGGAATAGTGTCTCTTACAAAGACCCTGGAATCATTAGGGCACATTTTTTTTTTTTCAGAAATGTTGTGTGGGACTGGAATGTTCATCATTAATTTACAGATAGTATAGACTGGCACCATCTAGAAAGCTGGCCACCTTCTACATCTCCTGAATGAACCTGATACAAGTGTACTAGTCAGCTTACAAAAATGTACAGCCCCATTGTAATAGGAAACCTTCCCTATATCCGTGTTACATTTAAATTTCTTGAATGCTGTAGAAGAGACGAGGGAAGAACTAAATGTTTAGGTTCTGCTTCTTCAGTGGAGTTTGCCATAACAGGATTAGCTTCATTGACAAGGGGAGCCTTAGCCGGGCAGTGGTGGCACATGCCTTTAATCCCAGCACTTGGGAGGCAGAGGCAGGCAGATTTCTGAGTTTGAGGCCAGCCTGGTCTACAGAGTGAGTTCCAGGACAGCCAGGGCTACACAGAGAAACCCAGTCTTGAAAAATCAAAGATAAAAATAAAACAAAACAAACAAACAAACAAACCACCACCAACAAAAAAGAATGACACAGAGAGCCTTGAGATAACACAAGGTGGCAGTTCAGAACAACCTTTCTTTTAGATAGGTGGGCAATTAATACCAAGGTCTGAGCCCTGTGCCAGCAGCAGTTGCTGACATAAGAGACAAGAATCCCTAGGCATATTGACTGTGAAAAGTCTATTCAACCTCCTTCCCACATTGTCAGTGTTTTGCAAGACTCATTGCAATACGAAAAAGTGCATAGAATGTCTCTAGAATTGTGGATGATTAGCAAAGACTGAGAGATACAGCTCTCCTACTGAAGGCCTAGGAAGTGTAAGGCAACTGACAGAGATGAGCATCTCTGTTACACCTTCTAGCCAGAAGAGTTCTCTGTGAGAAGTCTCCCAACAATGATAGATTGAATCATAGATTCTATCGCATTCTTCCAGCCACACTTGTGCCTAAACCATGTGTGGATGAGGCGCAGGTGGCAGGGCCAAACAAAACATTCCAGATGTAAAGTGAGTGACACGCTAGGACTGTGACAACCAGTCTCCCAGAAAACACCGGTGAAAACAACCCTCACCGCCATCTTGGCTTTTTGCGGCGTGCCCCCCTCCAACCCCCACAAAACTCACCTCTTCCGGTCTGCTCAGAACGTGGCCTTCTGGGCCAGTTATCCCCATTTCCAGCATTCGTGCCTGCTCCTAAAATAAGAGAAACAAAATGGAGAATGTTCTTAGATGACCGCAGCCAACATTTGGGAAAATTATATCTGGGCTAAAATGCATTCAAGGGGGAGAAGAATAAAATTTATATGTTGGGCAAATATTTTTCTCTGCATCTGGAGCAATAGAGTTGAATCTTTAAATATTTAACTGATTTCTTCTTTTTATTCTTCTTCTTCTCCTTCTTCTTCTTCTTCTTCTTCTTCTTCTTCTTCTTCTTCTTCTTATTATTATTATTATTATTAAAAGTCAAATCATTTGATAAGAGTATCATTACCAGTAAAATGTCACTTCTTCTTCACCTCTTTCAGACCCTGCTCTCTGGGAACATCTCCTTGCCTGATTTGCTGGCTGGTTCAATCTTTCCTGTATTTCTATTCAATGAAAGGTACTGAACATCTGCTCCATGCTGTGCTCTGATTTAAGTACCTGGATTAAGGCCATGTAGCTTAAGGTTTAGGGCCAGATCCCCCAGGCCTCTGGTCACCTGCCTTCTCTATCAGATTCATCTGGGCTCTATTAGTCCAGGTGCAGATTTACAACCCTATTCTGGCCTAATGAGAATCTACAGTTTCAAATTCTGACAACTCATGTTTTAATATCAGCCTTGCCTCTAGGTTTGTGTAATTTAAATACATGAATAAGATGAATGAATTCAGAATTCAAGCAGAAAGAAAAATCATGCCTCTGGACACTATCACCTGGGTTACTGTTTTGCTAAAATCCTATTTACATTATAGGTATGACAGAAAGGCCTGCTTCTTCTCATGGCTGACTCCTACTATTTTCATCCCGGTGAACAAGGTTTATGGAGAAGCAGTTGGCTGCTGAACACAGTGGTGACAGGAACCCTAGGCTGCTGTTGTCTGCAGTTACACCCTGAAATTATTAAGGCTAGCTCCTTAGCCTTGTGGCCTGGAAGATCCTGGAAAAGCAAGAGAGTTAGCAGCTGAAATTAGCCTGTCTCACCTGGTAACTACAAAGTAGAGTGTTAGTATTAAAAGGATTGTTGAGCCTCTTTTCTTGTGTTGTTATTAGCAATTTAAATTCAGGGAGATGCTAAGGGAAGTCCCTTTGTGTGGTGATTAACCTTGGTGGTCAGTCTGTTGAGATCCAGTTATCACCTCACAAACCACAGAATACTGATCTCAGTCAGATAGGGTTAATTTAGTGAACATTTACCCCAGAACTGCTGATGGTTTAGGGCCTCAGGTCAGACTGGGCAACTGCGACCTTGAGTCAAAATCCTGTAGGACTTTTTAAGCCTGATATCTACAAAGATCTGTGCCAAGATATTCCACCAATCAGGATTTAAAGTTAGGGGATTTCCTGAGGAACAAGCCTTTATTGTACATTTATCCTGCTCACATCGGTTGGGGTATTCAACTGAAGCTGGGGACTTGACTCGTCTAACATTCATGTCATAACAGGATGGACCTTGTCTAAAGTTCATGCCTCAACTTGCTAACCAGGATGTCAGTTACCCACATATATGCCTCTTTCTGTCAAGTGAGGTTTCAGTTCCCAGAGATGTCTTGGGAATTTAAACTTTATTTGACCCCTACTCAAAATGGAAGTCTTATTCTAAATAGGTTCAGGTGTCTCTCTTATGTTGCAGTCCATCCCAGGGGTAGCTTATAAAGGCAAATACCATAAAAGCTCATGCACAGGTGCAGGAAGCGTTGCCGAGTGGTTGGTTCGGGTCCAAGCTTATTGTGGCTAACAATACAAAGCGGTTCTAACTGACTTCTGTTGTGATTGGCTTCCAAGAACACCAAAGCACAGAACATCCTAGTGATGACAGTAACAACATGTGAGAAAGTTTCCTTATGGCATTAATGATAGCACAAAATGGCAGGCTAGACAGGTAACAGTTTCCTCCACCTTAACATTCTATCCACAATTGATTGAATCTGTGATCGCCTAGGAGACTAGATTGGTTGAGGCATACCTCTGGGTGTGTCTAGGGATTAAGTGACGGTGGGCCAAATTGTTCCAGACAAATAAATCAATCAATGGAAAGCCAAGGGTTCAGCACTTGGGAGGCAGAGGCAGGCAGATATCTGAGTTCAAGGCCATCCTGGTCTGCAGATCTAGTTCCAGGGCAGCTATAGGGCTACACAGAGAAACCCTGTCTCAGAAAAACAAACCAACCAACCAAATCGGCCATTCTCATTGATTGAATTCTGGACATATTTTCTTCCAGGCTCCAGTGAGAGTCCTCCCTTACAAGGCACATAAAGGTTAAAGTTTATAATCAAACATCTTCTGCCTCGTATAAACCGTCTTCTGGTCACATGTGCTAACCCAGGATGAAGCCAGTTTATCAAGGTCAAACTCTTAACACACTGCTCCCATGAGTCACAATGTTCTGGTCACAGCACAGCTGTGGCTTACTCCAATGAGGAAATGACCCTTGCTTTGTTTTTGCTTGGACCATAGTTAAATACAGAGTAAATATGTTTTTAATTTTTTTTTGTTTATTTTAATTCAAATATGATTACATTACTTGTCCCCTTCCCTCCTTCCTTCCAACCCCTCCCATATACCCATCCTTCACTTCCTCTCAAAAGCATGACCCGGTGGCCTGTTTTTGTTTTTGTTTTTTTTTTTAAATTATAATTGTTACATATATGTAATAGCAAAAACATATAATTAACCTGTTGAGTCTTTTTGGAGGGGCTTGTATGCACATAATTTCAGGGCTAACTAATTTGTTTCACCAGTCACCTGGGAGGGGCTAATTCTTGTTTTTTTTGTTTGTTTTGTGTTTTTCGACAGTCCTTTGTTGCCTGTAATTCTTTGTCAGGGGTTGAGGTCCCATGAGATTTTGTTCTTCTGGATTATCATATCTATTAGTGTTCTTGCCTGGGTTCTGTTTTGACAGCTATAAGGTGGTGCTAATATGGGCGAAGTTTCCCAGTTGTTTCTGGAGACACAGGCTCACAGCTGACTCCCTAGTCCTGTGGTTCTTAGCACCTTTCTGATTCCTCTAATGGTCCTTGAGGGCCAGAGGAGCTCTGCTGTAGGTGTATCCACTGAGGCAGCACTTCTCTTGTGTTTGACCCAGTGTAATTTCCCGTGACTGTCTCTGTCTACTGCAAAGGCAAGCTTCTATAATGAGGAGTGGGAGATACATTTCTCGGTGGGTTTACGGACATTCCTCAGTGTGTCATTTAAGAAAGCTCAGCCTAGCTTGGCAATTTGGAAGATTTGAAAATTGTCCCTGTTTGTACCCAAAGGAGATTTCATTTTGCTTTTTTTTTTTTTTTTTTTTTTTTTTTTTGCAGAAGCAGAGCAGGAAAACTCTGAGGAGAGCAGCTGCCTTCATTTAGATGACGTGATATAATCTTCAGCTCAGGCTGAATCTAATAAATATGCACTAGAAACTCATCCAAATGGAAAAATGCCCCAATTCTTCTTCCTTATACAGAACAGATCTTTCCAAGGTCAGGAGGAGGTGGGATGAAGTAGAGCCAGGGAGCATCTGCACTGAGAAGCCACAGTGGGGAGAATTCTCCAATCTCGCAATGGCACCACAGGCCCTGTAGTATCTACAATACAAGGAGGAGGTTGGCTTCCATGGCAGCAGAGGAAGAGCTGGGGCCACTGGCTGCGGGGCTGAACACATGGAAAGAGGGGAGGGGTTACAGTTCTAACACTTGTGGGTCCATCAGGCCAACAGGGTGATTTCCCTCCATGTGAAAAGATTTCATTAAGTTTGGGTTTGGGGGAGACATGGGAAGAAAGCCTATCACTGCACTAATTAGTTTTCTTGGTCACAAGTCAGAGGGAATTGCATACTCAGCTCACCTCCTCCATTCTCAAGACACTGCTGAGACTCTGAGATCGCAACGATGCCTACTGTGGCATATCAGCCCAAGAGGCGAAATTTACTTCTACTGGTTATTCGTTATGATCTATAAGCCAGTGATAACATCCCATTGAGCCTGAAAATGAGTGGCTCTCTTTTTTTTTTTTTTTTTTTTTTTATTAAAAAAAATAAAAATAAAAGGGGGGTTTTTTTTTTTTTTTTTTTTTTTTTTTTTAGTTAATTATTTTATTTATTCACATCCCAAATGCTCCTCCTTTCCCAGTTCCCCCCTCCCAGAGTTCTTCATAAATATAAGCAGTGAATTAATCTGGTGGTTATATTTGGTTTTTACCTTGTTAGTCCCCAATAACCGCACAGAGAAACCAAGTTTTGTTTTTGTTTTGTTTTGTTTTGTTTATTTCTTTATTTAATTTAAAATGGGTATGATGATGACATTTTAAAAGTTTGGAGGTTAGCCAGGTCTAGTGACATACACATTTAATCCCAGCACATGGGAGACATCGGCAGGCAGATCTATCTCTGTGAGTTCAAGGAGAGTCTAAACTACGTGGTGAGAATGGAAGAGGTCAAACTCTTTTTTCTAATACAGCCTGGTTCCTTAGACTGTCCAGTCCTCTCCTTGTTTGTTTTTGTTTTCATGACTTGCTCGACCTTTTTCTTCAGTTGTTGTTTCTGGTGTTTGTATGTTGTTCTTCTTTTTCATACAGACTGGGGAGACAAGTGTTTCACAGTTGTTGGTTTTCCTAAGTCAGAGTGTCCCTATGTAGCTATGTCTGGCCTGGAACTAACAACTTGTTTTTCTTTCTTAATATTCAGATCTTCACTGTTGAAATGAGTTAGGTTACTCCTGGACTAGGATGGCACTCCAGGGCTTCTCAAAAAATGTTAGTCAAAGGTGTTTTGGGTACCCTCAGGGGTACATTTGAGCATTTGTAGTCTCTGATTTTTCCTATACTTGGATCTTCTAGTCTTAAACCAGCGGTGCACTTCAGATTCTCCCAGGTACAGGTGCTTTGCAAGGCTCTTCTTCGTGATCACATCGGGGTACTGAACTTCTTGGAAAACACTCTCCAATTTGCTCAACTGCGAGGTGGTGAGACCTCTGCGGATCCGTGGTCGAGTGCGCCGGGGCTGGGTCTGGGTCTGGGTCTGGGTCTGGGTCTGGGTCTGGGTAACTCTGGCACCAAAGGTCTCCGATCCCTCCAACTGTAGCTGTCTCGAACTTTGAAGGCTCCCTTGGCTTGAGAAGGCGATGTCACCACCAAGGTAGTTCAAGTTGTCCACGAGGTTCGTATCACCCGGTTGGTTCAGGATGCCCTGGTATTCGGGGTTGTCCACGAAGTCTAGAGCACGTTCACAGAAAACGCTGTTCGCTTCTGCATCTCTTCCCTCTTGCTCATCATCGCCAAGGTAGTCCAAGTTGACCACGAGGTTCGTATCACCCGTTTGGTACAGGATGCCCTGGTACTCGGGGTTGTCCACGAAGTCTAGAGCACATTCACGGAAAACACTGTTCGCTTCTTCATCTCTTCCTTCTTGCTCATCACCGCTAAGGTAGTTCAAGTTGACCATGAGGTCCGTATCACCCGGTTGGTTCAGGATGCCCTGGTACTCGGGGTTGTCCTCGAAGTCTAGAGCACGTTCAGGGTAAAAGCTGTTCGCTTCTTCATCTCTT
>NC_034604.1:38245544-38267734 GCF_900095145.1 Mus pahari
CAGGATGCCCTGGTACTCGGGGTTGTCCACGAAGTTTAGAGCACGTTCATGGAAAACGCTCTTCTCTTCCGCATCTCTTCCCTCTTGCTCATCCTCAATTTCCACCTCAATCTCAGGCTCTTCCATATTGTAGAAATTGGGCTTATAGCTATGGCTTGTGCGTTCCATGCCTTGAACTCTGTAGAAGTAGCCTTGCCCTTGCAAATACAGACGTGGTCAGCAGTTGTCCAACAGTCAGTGTCTGTCTTACTCTGAAGAGGCTGACAACCCCGGAGTTGTTCAGTGAACGAATCTGGACTTCACAGTCTCAATCTAGCGCCGAAGGCTGAAAGGAATCCTTTTGTGCTATGTTGTGCAGTCTTCCGACTTTGTTGAACTGACAAAGAGCTTGGCCTTACTTTCAGTGAAGGAGCACCGACCAGCAAGACAAGGTAACTTGCCAGCAAGACCGAGGGCAAGTGGCCGAAAAGCGAAATTTCCCTTCTATCGCGTCCTTTTATCTGGGTTGCGCCAAAAGGCTCCGCCCACATTTAGGGAGGGTCTCATGTCAAGTGGTCTGTACAGAAAAGCAGCACACACCTTTAATCCCTGCATTCCGGACGGAGGTAGGGGCAAGAGGATCTTTTTGAGTTCCGTGAGGACCAGTATAGTGTATATAGAAAGTTTCAGACCCGCCAGAGCTAGAGCTAGAGGTAAGGGGGGGGAGGGAGGGAGGGGGGAGGGGGAGAGAGAGAGAGAGAGAGAGAGAGAGAGAGAGAGAGAGAGAGAGAGAGAGAGAGAGAGAGAGAGAGAGAGGAGAGGTATGGATTTGCTCAGGAATTTGATTTTGTTGATTCCAGATTCAATTAAAAGGACAACCATGCCCACAGCCACTCTCTTCTTTTTACTCCAATCAAACGTTTCTAGATGTAAAGACTTTTAGGGACAGAAGACTTGCTTAGCAGGTCACTTTTAGACATTAATGTTTTCACTTCATAACTAAATAAATAAGTTGAAGTTGCTGCTTCAAAATTAAAAACAAGTGGAGAAGACATCAGATAAACTATAAACAAAAGCTATACATGTCATAACAGGATTTATGGTGACATTAATCTGAAGATTCTTTTTCTTTGTTTGGTTGGGTTTTAGTTTTCTGAAACAGGGTCTTAATATATAGCTTTGGTTGTCCTGAAACTCATAGTACCTACCTTTCTTCTGCCTCCTTAGTATTGGGATTAAGGGTATAAATTACTACCTGACCTTGAAAATTAAGACTTGTTTTTGTGTTTTGTTTTGATTTTAAGACAGTCCTTTTCTATGTAGTCCTGGATGTTCTTAAACTGGATTTTTAGGCCAGGTTAGCCTCAAATTCAGAGAACTTATTGCCTTTGCCTCCAGAGTGCTGGGATTAAAGGCATTTGCCACCACTGCCTGGCTGAAGATCAATTCTTCAAGAACTGAGGCACACTGCTTCGAGCAAGGAATAAAAAGCTTGCTATCACTTCGAATTACCTTGAGCACTTGATGATCCCTCTGTCTCTGCGGCCCCCATATTGAAGTTAAATTCTGAGCCCAGAGCCGTAAGCTTTTTTGAGCATGGATTATGTCTTTAGCAATGTGTTTATGGTAGCAGAGTCATGAACACTTGGGGCATTCAAGTCATGCTGAAGAGAGGAAATGGATGGGATGCAGACCCATGCTCACACAGAATGCTCACTCCATGTGGTTACCTGGGCAATGATATCTCCATTCTCGGCATGAACTTGAGCAATGGCCCCCAGCTCTCCCAGGCAGGTGAAGATCTCATAGAGCTAAAACAGAAATGAACAGCATCACAGCCTCCTTTAGCAGCATGACATAAAGGCCAGTTTCTAATGCCAGGACTGAAACTATCTTAAAACAGAGAGGAATGTAGTCCAAAACTACATTGTATTCAAACTCTTATCCTGAACCTTTCAAGACAAAATTATCCTTACTCTCCACCAAGAAGTCATTTCTCATGATTGTTTCAGATCTATCAAAACTCATGTGCATCCGTCATTTTCTAGGAAAAGGCAAATTGGTACAAATATGACAGCCAAGCTGGTACAACTGGCAGGAAGCCCACCTGATTCTATAAGGCAGAGACACCCACATTTTCACTGGGTTTGTAAGAGTTTTGGAGACAACAGCTTTCCCTTATTCAAGCACCTCTCTGCTTTGCCATAGGCACCCAACCCACAACCTTCTTTAAAATGAAGTATGTACTACAAGGCCTTCACTATCCAACCTGGCACAGTGACCTCCCACAGGTAACCACAGAGACTCATGTCCCAACAGCCAGTGTCATCAGCAACAATAGGAAACCCATGCAGACTATCCAAACCACACAGCCAAATGGGTTGTTACCTCTGTGTTGGACACTTGATATAAATCCTTGTAGGCCATGTACACCATGAAGGAGTTAACGCCTGCCAGACAAGAAAACAGAAAAATGTCAGGAAAAAAGGCAATATTAATTATCACCACCACCTTCTCATGTTTATCACACACACACACACACACACACACACACACACACACACACACACAGGCCCCCTGAGCACATGACTTAGGTGCTTGTCCAAAAGAAGTGAAGACATTTAGAATGCTCTTATCTTATGCCCTTTCTTGTTCTGTAAAACCCATAGTTTGTAAGTAGTGTCTTGACAGAATGATGTCTCCCTTTTGCATCTTTTGCTAACTCCAACTCCCAGCATTGCAGAGTTTAGAAGATCAATAATTGATATTGAGGAAGCAGATACCAAGAAGTTGCACTAACATACCAGCTGTGCACAAATGCTAGGGGTCGGAGAACCTGAATGTACCACACCAAAATCACCTGGGAGTGCTTACCTTCTGGGCTTCTGTTTCCTTCCCTTGTAAACTGGAAAATAACTCCCACCTCATAAGGAAGTAGTTGACCATTAAAGGAGCCAATGCTTTAAAGGCTTTTAGTCCCTGTGAGGCAAGCATATGGTCTCCATAGGGTGCGTCTATTTCACTATTTGGTGAATAACTGTTATATACTAAGCTTCAGGCTGGTGTGCTTAAGAGGAGAAAGAAGACAATAAAACTAACCTTAAAACTACTTCTGGGGTAGACCTGGAGATGGGACAAGCTTCCAATCCTATTATTGGGCAGGTAGATTGTCATGAATTTTTCTTCCTATCCCTTGGTACACCCCATGAGTTTTGCCAGTAGGCTGGACTACATTAAAAGTATCTGGCCACCCAGTAAGGCTTTGTACCAGAATAAAATAAAAGCCAAATCTCTGAAAGTCCTATATCCTCCCTAAAAATCTGTTTCTAAGTTGTATAAGGCATGTACTTATATGATATATTATTTTCTGTCATGGAACCTATACTTTTCAGTACACACATACACAGCACATGTACACATGCATTCACACATACATAGCACACATGCACATTTTTTTCTAAGTATACTATTTCCCCTCCGTTCTCTACAATTTGTTTAAAGAATAAACCAGGTGGTAGTGGCACATGACTTTAATCCCACCGCTCAGAAGGCAGAGGCAGGCAACAGTCTGTGAGTTCAAGGTCAGCCTGGTCGACAGAGCAAGATCCAGGACAGTCAGGGCTCCAGAGAAACCCTATCTCAGAAAGAAAAAAAAATCTAGTTTTTCATCTAAAAATACCATGACTTTTATGATAAAGGGGTGTAGACTATATACTCCGCGTGGTGGTTTGGGTAGGAATGCCTCCCATGGACTGGATTATTTGAATGGTCACTAGGGAGTGGCAATACTTGACAGGGATTAAAGTACAGCCTTGTTGGATTTAGTATGTATGGCCGTTTGAAGGAAATTTGTCAATGGGGGTGGGGAATGGAGTTTCAAATTCAGGATTCAATCTTTCTCTCTTCCTACTACCTCTTGATCTGATCACCTAACTCTCAGCTACCTGTCCAGCCCCGTGCCTGTCTGTGTGGCGCCATGCGTCCCAGCACAGTGATAAGGGAGTAGACCTCAGAAACTGTAAGCTGGCCTCAAGGAAATGTTTCAGTTTTATGAGTTGCTGTGCTTATGGCGTCGTCACAGCAAAAGAATATTGACTAAGACACTCAGTTTGAAGAATGACTCTTTCGCACAATGCTATCTAAATTTCAAATGTAGAAACAGAATATAGATACAACACCTGGCTTCAGTGAATTGACAGAGCGGACAGATAGCAATTTGTGCCTTGAATCTGCCTGCGCCTTGTGTTTTCATGCCTAAGTCATCAGCATTATAGGAAAAGGTCTATTCGATTTTCAACCAAAATGAATAAGTAGGTGGGATGGTGGAACAGAAAAATCATTTTGAGGAAAGGAAAATAATTTTGGTTTAACCATGAGGGTCAGCTTAGCCCACAATCTTCCCAGCCAAAAAGTTGATTATAGTTCAAGAATGTCCCTACTCAGCGTGGGTCAGCTCAGGGCGCTTTTCCACAATATTCCCATTTCCAAAAGCCTCCAAGTCCTCCTTGGAATGACCCAAGTTCTGTGTTTTCCTTAAAGCCACTGAATTTTCTACTGCAGTTGAGACGCTCTGTGTGATGGGCAACAGAAGAGGAGGGTGGGGCTAATGGCTTGTTTGTGTTCTCAAGGATTGGGCAGGACTTACAGGGATAAGCAAGGGATAGAAAGGAAAAGGCGTCCTCTGAGGGAGCATGCTCTCCCCTCTAGCACAGACACATGAAGGTTCCCTCAAGTTTTTGCACAGGGGCCAGACAGGTCTTGTGCTTTGAAGCATCCTATCTGCTGCCTTTCCTTCAACTGCTTTCCTTTGCACTGGACCATCAGCAGAAGCTGTTGCTTATCCATCTCTGATATCCTTGATCACCTTACAAAGCTGAGCACACGGCACACATTTGCATAAGACTGTGTGTTCCTGTGGGTGTACAGTGTCTAATGATTGGAACATAAGAGACCAGAAGAATTTAAGATGATTACGAGCCGGGCGTGGTGGCGCACGCCTTTAATCCCAGCACTCGGGAGGCAGAGGCAGGTGGATTTCTGAGTTCGAGGCCAGCCTGGTCTACAGTAAAGTGAGTTCCAGGACAGCCAAAGCTACACAGAGAAACCCTGTCTCAAAAACCAAAAAAAAAAAAATAATAATAATAATAAAAATAAATAAATAAATAAATAAATAATAAAAGAGAGAGATTCATGTTAAAAAAAAAAAAGAAAAAAACAACAACAAAAAAGATGATTACGGAACCAAAATCATCATTGCAATGAGAGCCCCCCCCCGCCAAATACACACACACACACACACACACACACACACACACACTGCATCTTTTTGTTACTAACTGTAGAATCAATCTATCCTTGCTTCTGTCATGTCTTAGACTTTCTTAAGGATGTGCCATTATTATATAATATTAACAGTTTGGTCTTATAAAACTGATCGAGGTTAGAAACCTTTGTTCTCAGATTGTTAGGCATGTGACCTCAGGGAGGATTAGTCACCTTGCCTCAGTTTCTTCCTTTGTACAACTGGTATTGATGCTTTGTGCTGGCTAGTTTTATGTCAACCTGATTCAAGCTAGAGTCATTTTTTGGAAGAGGGAACCCCAACAGAGAAAATGTTTCTACCAATGGGCAAGCCTGTACTACATCTTCTTGATTGATGGTTGATGTGTGATGATCTAGCTCACTGTGGACGGAGCCATCCCTGGGATGGTAGTCCTAGGAGCAATAAGAGGCGGACTGAGCAAGCCATGAGGAGCAAGCCAGTAAGAGGTGCCTCTTCAAGCTCTGTACTTCAATTATGACCTCCAGGTTCCTGTCCTGCTTGTGTTCATGTCCTGCCCCCCTTCAGTGATGGGCTACCAGCTGTAAGATGAAATAAACCCTTTCCTCCTTGAGTTGTTTTTTTTTTTTTTTTTGTCATAGTGTTTAATCATAGCAATAAAAACCTAAGATACCCATGAAGGTGAAAAGCATCAACTTTGTGTAGATCTGTTGCCTAGTAAATGTCACCTCAAGCAGTTATCCTGATACCCTGCTTTTCTCAGCTTCAAAGTGACGAACAATATTTATCCCATGAAGATCCTACAAAAAGTAAAGTTGCAGAAAAGAAAAAGTGCCCGGAACAAAGTAAAAGTCCCTCACACAGCCCTTCATGCGTAAGGGACCAGACTCGGACTAAAGGAGTGACTCACGTGAGTGGGATATTGTGGGAGACGCAGACAAGGCAGCAGAGAGAGGAGGCTGGAGAATGTGCTTTGACTCACCTTTTTCCTTGCTGAGGTTCTGTACCTCCTGCTTGACGCTGTCATTCCAGTGGGTGATGTCCACATGCAAAGCATAGTCACAGCAGCTCTTCCCATCGGCCCACTCACGCCACTTTTCATAGGCCTCTGTCAGGCTAGACTCAGGTTCAGGTACCACATGGTCAACTGAAGGACAGAGGGCAAAATGGTTGACTCAGAAACAGCTTGGTCTCCTTGCCCCCATTCCTGCTCCTTCCTGCTTAGTTAACTCTGGAACTTGGAACAAATTAGTAGCTTTCTGAAACCTCAGGTTTCTTTTCTTTAAAAAATGGGTGTTAAGTAGATGGGGAACATGTGATGATAGTATTTTCCATCTGAGTTTTCCATATGACTAAGTGCAAAATGCATATATAAGGTGTTTCACTGATACCTGGCACATACTAAGTGTTAACTCCTCATGCTTTTTACCTGCTATTTTTATGTTGTGACTACTCGCTCTGAGTCACTATTAATGGCCAAAGTTGTGTTCTCTTTCCTGGATAGAAGAAGAAGTTCTAGATGCATAGCAAACATGAGTAACCAAAGCCCATGACCTTGCTAACAAGAATCGGTTTCTCTGAATTCAAACCCACTTTTCTCTGCAACCATGGATGATACATATTTTTAAATAATTGTGGGTGTGTCTGCATCTATTTGAATCAGCTGCTGGGTGGAGCCTCTCAGAGGACAGCCATGTTAGCCTCCCTCTTAAGCATACCCGAGTATCATTAATAGTCTTGAAGGTTGGTGCTTGCCCATGGATGGGTCTTAAGTTGGACTGGCTATTGGTTGGCCTTTCCCTCAGTCTCTACTCCATCCTCAGTCCCTGCATTTCTTGTAGATAGGATAAATTTTGGGTCTAGAGTTTGGTGAGTGGGTTGGTGTGTCCCTATCACTCCATTGGAAGGACAGTGGGAGGGGATGACCAGGAAGGGAGGCAGTGAGCAGGATGTAAAGTGACTAAGTAAAAAAAAAAAAAGAGAGAAGAAGAAGAAAAGTTAAAACAGTAATGGAGGCATGGTAGTGATCCCAACACCTGGGTGGCTCACTGAAAGCTCAAAACCAGCCTAGGCTGCATAGCAAGATCCAATCTCAAAACAAACAAAACACACCGCGCCTAAATTAAGAGAAATGATACTAAGTAAAATTATATTTGTGTTTTTTTAAAAAAATAATAATTGTGGTTGTTATAGTAGGGATTCGGCAAAAGCTCCACTTTCACCCGTGCCAAAAAAAGTGTGAAATTGGTTCAACTCTTGGGAAAATGACATCGAAATATATATCAAAAAATCTGGACATTTTTCCAGACCAGACTCTATTCTCATACCTAAGTCTCATACCTAGGAAAATAAGTTGTAGCTGTCAGCAGCATTTAGTATCTAGACTGTACGCTGATGCTTTTACAAAAATGAAAAACCGTAAGTTGACTGAGGTTGAAAAAAATTGCGAAGTTTAGTTTAAAAAACAGACACTTTTCACAGAGGGATGAGAGACACCCCTTTTAAAAGCTGAGGTAGAATGTGAGCAAATGACTGACTGGAGCAACATTCATGATCCACCACTTAGTGAAAAAAAATCGCAGCTTTAAATATGACACAGGTACTAAGATCCTACTGTGAACTTGGAAACTGCCATAGTAAGAAACTCCAGCAGTGAAGTAGGGTTATGTGGGTCCTTTGCCTTGCACACATCTAGCGTTTCTAAGTCATCAATGAAGGACAAGAATTCATCTGTGGTTCCTTGTAAGCTTTATTCTTCGCCTAAACCTCTCTGTTCCTTTGCTAATGGAGAAGGACCAAGTAGACAAGACTTTACAAACATGCAGAACAGGCCCAGTCCTGGTCCAGATGGCAGCCTGCCAAACCAAACCAAGAACCATGCATTTCCTCTGTCAACAGAGCCCGAGTGCACTGATCGGAAAATAGAATGCATCAACTACATTATTACTCTCTTCAAGGACACTAGGGCTTTCCTGGGCAGAGAGCTGCTGAGAAGTCAGCTGGCCTCCTTTTATCAGTTGGGGGAAAAGGCTCAGGCCTCCCTGGACTGCACCTTTTATGGCCTTGCTCAAGTTGAACCCTGCTAGTGGTTCAGTCAAAAGGAAGGTCAAGACAGACTGTAATTCTGGCTCAGGCTGCTCTGTGCCTGTGGGTAGAAGAATAAGCTGTTAAGTAAATAGTGCTCTGTCTGAGTTTGAGGCTAGCTCTGGGCCAGTACCCAATTCATTGAGATTCCTTGGAACAGGAAGGACCGCCTGAAATACTATCAGTTCTGTACTCCAATAACATGCAATTTCCCAAGTTTCTCTGGAATTAGTAGTTACCAGAAGCAAAAGAAAAGAAAAATAAAGGAAACCGCTCACAGCTTTCCTAATCCTAAAGCTACAAATTGGTCAAAATATAGCAAAGACCCAATAGCACTAAATCCACCGAGTCCCACTAATCTCCCGAGAACTGTCAGTCTCAATGATCCTTCTTCCGGACATATCTTTCTCTGGTTGTTTTCAGTATCATTAAGTTCATGGACCTCCTTTGTGTAACTACAGGAAGCTGGCAGTTTTCCTGTTTTTCCCATGCCCAGGGACACATAGATGCCATGATCCAAATTGAGAGAAGTGTGTCTGGTTTGAGTATTTTCTGAGGACAGGTGTTTGACACCTTTGTCAAACCCACAGGGCTGGTCAGCACGGGAGGACTCACTGATCATGGTGGTGCCTCCTGCTAAGGCAGCCTTTGTCCCTTGGAAGAAATCGTCCACGGTGGTCATCCCCTTGTAAGGCATCTGGAAGTGGGTATGGACGTCAATGCCTCCAGGGATCACCATCTTCCCATTGGCCTCGATGGTCTTCACACCTCCAGGGACAATCAGATTGTCTCCAATTTGCCTGGTGAGACAGTGGAATAGCGGGCAATTAAATGGAGCAACCCTCAAGACAAGCATAGGATGGAAGGGTTTTAGACATAGAGGTCTTCAAAGTCGCAAGCTCTTCAGCCTCTAAGCAAAGACAGATAGCTGTGTTTACAAAACTCCCGACGCAACATCATCTGCATGGCACTATGTGTTATGGCTTTGTACTGAAATCTAAAGATTGCCAATGTCTAGAGCCAGTGCATGACTCATATTTTTATATAACTATTTTCATTATTTCTTCACTTTGTTTTTTCTCTCTAATGGTGTGGAATGACACCAGGGAAAACTACAAGGTACGCGAAATAAATGACTGTTAGGTGCAACAGAAGATAATGACTTGGTACAACAACAGGTACTGGGACTTAGTCATCTTCAAAGCAGGATCTCTGTGCCCTAATCAAAGGTGTCTGCTTGAGTCACCACCCACCTCAAGTTTCTCTTTCTTACTCCACCATTCCCTGATCAGCTAATAATGCCTTGTTGCAGATGCACAAGGACAGAGTCAAACATGGAGCTCTCTCCCACACCCACTGCTTTTGTATGGTCAGTATTTCAATAGAGGCTCCAGGCAAAGGAGGATTATGGAGACCCAGAGAACTTCAGAGTTTCTCAGGAAAAAGTGGGGGAATAAAATGGTTGAGCAAATAAATGAGAGTTTCAAAGATTCATCTCACAAGAATGTGATAACTATTCCCCCAAAAGGCTGTTTGCAGGTCAGTGGTTGCAACATCACCTAATTTTTATTTTATTTTATTTTTTTTTAGCTTTGACTTAGACATCTGGCCAAGTCTGTCCCCACAGTATACCCAGGACTCACAGTTTATACTAAGTATCTCCGACCCAGGGCACATATGTGCCCCACTATCCGTGGTATGAATACTTTCTCTTCTGTACATAGCCCCCCCCAAATTCTCTTGGGGTAGTAAAAAGTCGACCGCTGACCAGCAAACTGTAGGTTCACAGCTAATGTGTTCCTGACATGTCTAAGAGTTCAGCTCCACCACATCACCATGGGGCCATTCCAGGGCCACCACAATACAAAACACACTGAGAGGGGAAAAAAAATGCAGCCTCTGACTGTAATTCTACTTTAGTCCAGATACTGCCCGGTCCTGTTTCTGTTTTACTTAGGTTTTTCCTCCAGGAGAAATTGAGAACCAAGAGGATGAAGAACTGATGGACCCATGTGGTGTGTGTTTATATACATTTATATATATTTTCTACTCATTTTTATAACTAGTGTAATATCCTATCTGAAGCAGATGTGCCCCATTTACTTTTCTCCAACACACTAAGAAAGACTACAGTGGTCTCTAATATCCCAGCTTCTATCTATGTCCTTGTGTGATCGTTTTTCTGCTGGCAGCCATGACTAACCTGTGTAAGTATGTTCCACAAAGAAGCTACCAGGATTCACAGTCTTGGCTCTGCCAGTTTACCAGCAATGGCCAACTTATTATTTGAGTTCATTATGCCCTAATTTTTTTGGTTGTAAAATGTAATAATTCCTCAGTAGGAATAAGTCCTCAGTAGAGCTGTGTAGATTAAAAGTTAATGCCAGCCAAGCCCACAAAATACTATTAAGCAAATTAGGGTTCAATAAACATCAGCTGTTGTAATTAACGATCGCTCCCTCTAAATTTCACCTAGCCTGCTATTCGGTTCTTGGTATTGATATCACCTGACAATGCTGGATCCTCTGGTCTTTTAAAAGACTCTAAGTTCCCAAGGACTGGGGAATGTCGACTTGAGCATGCAATGCCCACTGTAAAATGTGACATACAAGTGTCCACCACCTTTTACACAAATGCTTTGCCGTTAGCAAGTAGCCCTGCTAACAGGATGACTCTAGACATATACAACATATTATTAATATGATGATGTAGCTTACTGTTTATGACTTAATACCATGTTGATCAAATCCTGTTTTGAAATTCACTATTTAAAAACCTGATACATTAAACATTAACTGCCTATGCTTCTTTAGTAGCAAGTTATTCCACTGAGAAACTGTAGGTTCCCGACATACTTGGAAAATAGGCCCAGAATGTATGCCCTATTTGTAACTGCTCTTTTAAGCCTTACCATTTTGTCAAGTTTACTTTTAAGTATTTTCTCTAATGTAAAGCCTTACAGATAAAAAAAGTCTGTGAATACCCTGATTTCACCTTAGAACCTATTACATATGCTTTGATATTTTCAGGATGCTATCACTCATGCACACTTCTCAACATCCTTAAGAACAGGGATCACATCATCCAATCATCTATGAGCCGTAGCATCCCCTTTAGTTCAATTTGCACAAAGGGGTCCTCAGAATGTACTCTTTTGAACAAATTCCAAAAGAATTTTCACTATATGAACCTGAAGCCTCTTCCTTAAGATAAAGGAAGTAGAAAAGAAGTAGAAGGTTTCATGTACGTACTTTATTAAGCCATCCTCCATGTAAATATCAGCATAAAAGGACTGATCATCATTGACGATTCTCCCTCCCTTGATTAGAAGACGGTCACTCTGGAAAAGAAGGAAGACATGAGTCACTATCACAGGACCTCAGGGAAGGGTATGTTGCCAGGGTCTTCCCATTTCGCTCTTTGAGTCATCTAGCAGGAACACACTTGGTAAATGACTTCTGTGTGCTCAGTGCATTGTACATTTGAATGTGCTGTATTTGATGGGGATCCAGTTCTAATTCAAACTAATCCAGTGTTTCACTTCCTGTATCTGCAAGCTGTCATTGTCATAGGCCTTTAGGAATATTTACATTACCTATATAGTCTTAATGAAACCCTCAATTCATGCTAGTTACATCACAATTTTGTTAGGCGATGAAGTTGTAAAGAGTAAGAGCACCATTGTTGGAAAAAAGACAAAAATTATTGTAGTTATTCAACTTGGGAGGGGGGAAAAGTATGATTTAGATTTGCTTCATTATAGTCAGTATCTCTCAATCATCTTCATGCATTTTTTTCTTTTTTAGTATCTACGGTATTAAAAAAGTTTCATAAGAACATTTTCATACAATTATATGATATACTTTGACTATGAATGAATATACTTTCTTATTGCTTTAATCATAAAAAGATAAACTCATTTGAAAACTGCAACTTAGATGAAATTTGAGAGTGATCCAATGTGGAATAATAAAAATATGCTCTTAGTTGGTTACAATATATATATATATATATATATATATATATATATATATATATATATATTCTGTATATCAAAGGAACATACATTGATGTCAGTACTGGAGATCCCAGATTGCACTGAATGGGTGGAGATGAGTTTAATGTTATGAGCTGTGCCTTTGATGAGCCATGGACTAGAAAAATATTCCCAGAAGACTGGCTGAACAAAGTTATGACATGGATAAAGACGACCATTTGATTGGATTTGTTGAATAATTCAACTTACAAACCTCTACTTCATCCATTCATTCATCCAACTACCCATCCCTCTGTCCATCCAGCCATCTGGCCACTGGTTGCCCACTGATTCAGCAAATAATTGATTACTATTTTATGTATGGGGAACATGGAGTTGTATGAAAGACTCAGGAGGTCATTGCCTTCATGGAACATAAAGGGGGTGTTTAGTAATAAAGAGCTGATATAAAACAATGTAGAGTTGGATTCAGTGTCCTAGTGTAATTAGTTAAGATACAAACTATGAAAGATCTAATAAGGGAAAAAAATATACATGTGGTGGCAATATAGAATTTTTGCAGAAGGGACAATATGTATTGAGGCCTCAAGGTAGAGGAAATACTTGTCTCTTTGAAAAGCTGAAGAAAATCGATCTGCAAAAACTTCGTGTTTGAGGAGGTAAGTGGAATGAGATAAGGTTAGGGAGGCAGAGTGGCTGCTCATACTGTATTGTTAAGTGTTTAAGTTTGAATGGAAATACACTGAGACATGGGGGGGGGCGGTTATGAGCAAAGGGAGAGGGTAATGTGGAAAACGCAGTTTTACATCTCAGTGTTCAAAGGTGATACCCTTCTCCACTGCATGGAGCTTAGGGTATAGACAGGTTCAAGGTCAGAACCATCTAACTCCACCCTTACTTTAGTGTCTCTTCCCTGTCCCCTGTTGGAGAATACAGCTTTCAAACAGGAGAGAGGTTCAGAGAAGAAAGTCCCATTGATGGATGACGTCCGGATTCAGTAATGCAAGTTGTGATCAAGACTAGAAAATGGGAGATGATGTTACGGTCCCATGCGGGATACAGAAAATTACCTCTTAACCTCTGCTTCCAGGTGTTGCATGAGAACAAGAGGTTTCATCATGTCTTATCACCAGGGGAGCAGATTTGTCAAACACACCGATGAATTAAGGATTTAGAAAAACTTGGCATGTATAGCAAAGAGGCTACGTGGAGGTAGAAAAGGAGGCCCCACCACACACGATCTATACCCTCTGTTGTTCTGGGATCTCTCAACATGTCTGCCCTCATTCTGATCCTGCACTGCCCAGTATTTAGCTTAGTGCTAAGTCTATAAACATGGGATTTACATTATATTGGATTCCATGGCCCTTGCGAATATGCCCTCAGTGCCTTTTTCCAAATTCATCTGACATCTAAAAATCATCTTCTTTGTCACACCGTTAGCCTAAATAATGCACTTGCCTGACTCTAGAGCAAATTTTACCAGCTTCTACTTTAATTAATTCTGCACAATTCTCATATTCCACAGAAGCTGATTTATTCTCTCTTGATCAGGCAGGCAGCTCTGTCCGTGTTGGAAACATGTGACATTAGATCTTTCAGTCTTCATTCTCCAGAGTTGTTATATGTTCATCAAATGCACGAAAGAGGGCTGAGACATAGACAAGGATTCTATTTTGTCAGTGTAGATAGAATGAGGTAGAAAGGCATCTACCTCACAAATTATATGACTTGACTGTACTGTTTGACTTGGAAGAGAAAACCTGAGCCAGGGGTGGTGGTGCTTTTAATTCGAGTGCCAGGGAACAAGAGGCAGGTAGATCTCTGTGAACTCAAGACTACCCCAATCTACATAGCAGCTTCCAGGCTAGCCAGAGCGATATAGTAAGATTGTCTCAAAATAAATAAATCAATTTTTAAAATTTTATAATTTCAGTTTTTAACAATACTACAAAATTGTGAGAAGGCTCTAGGTCTATGCTTCCAAACTATTGCACACCTGAGCAAATTATCCATGCCCAGTTCCTGTCCTCACCTACAAAGCTGTATTTTGTGAGTTCTACACATGATTCTAACATAGCCACCAGCTAGCCTGTAGCCAAGACACAGAGCAATGCCATAAGGGGAACAAAGCCCAGTTCTGGATGTCAATGAGGGCAACACTTCCTGTAGCAGCTTCCTGAAGGAGTAATCATCATGGTTAACTACACATGGTCACCTATGTGGTGAGCCGTTTTTTGGAAAAGGGCCACATTCTACCTGAACTGAATTATGAAACAGGAATAACCTACAAATCCTAAGCCCTGAACCACTTTCCTCGACAAGCATGGACAATCAGCAAAGGGGCAGCCTTGATGTTCCTCGCAAGGAGAGCAGTAGTGGACCCAAGAGGTATCAACCCGATTGGGATCACATCATTGGGCACTCTTCAAATGGTAATTAGATAAACCCTTTCTGGCTAAATGAGGAAGACTCTAAACAGAATCCAATGACAAGTGGTCAACCTGGTATAGGTTTTTTTTGGTGGGGGAGCAGCCGGGCCCCTGATCCATGGGTTATAAGTGTTGCTATTGATACTCTTACTTATTTCCATTATGCAGAGCAGAAACATCAAACGTTGAACCAACAGGTCACAAAAATATCCGTCCCCAGGAGACGCTTCAACTTGCTGTCTATTTCCCTCACAGCAACCCACTTGACTCACTTTGATCCCATGTATAAGGGCTCCACTATGAAGAAAAGTCTAAGCAAACTATTAGACACTAAGAATTTGAAAGGCAACTGTTGAGATTGATACCAAGAAACTATATCAGAAGGGTATAAAGACTGGAACTACTGGTTACCCCCAAACCAGGTAAGACATTATCTTTGCACCCACAAATCAATGTTTGTTATGAATTCAGGGAGAAGCCTCACGGCTACACAGAATCAAAACCCAACAGTAGGAACAAACCCAGCATCTGGGATTGTTATTGCCAGTAAAGAATACATGGATTGTGGGTTCGTATTTTTCTATTCCTGGCACTGAGTAAGCTGAGCAATCACAGTCTAGTTCAGAATGCCCAATATTGTCATATAAGGATGAACAGAGAATGGGTATAGTTCCAGAGTTTTCTGAGCTAATTTGAATGGTACTCATGATGGTAGATTGAAAAACATCCACTGGAGACGCTGGGATTTGAACACCTGCTTCCCCCGCTGGTGGTGCTGTTTGCTGTTTAGAGATGTGTTCCAGCCTTGTTGGAACAAGTATGTCACTTGGGGTGGACTTTCAGAATTTGTAGCCTTGGCCCTCTTCTACTTTGTTCTCTCTACTTTGTGTCTGCTTTTGCAGATAGGATATTTCAGCTTCTTGTTCTGCCACCTGCTTGCCATGCCTCCCCCCACCATTTTGGACTCACCCTCCAGAATTGTAAGTCAAAATAAACTGTGTCTTCCAGAAGTTGCTTTTGACCACACTGTTTTTATCACAGAAGCAGAAAGGTAACTACTTCCGTATCTATACTCAAAATGGAGTCTGACATTATCAGTTAAGCCTGCTTAACCACCATAAGCTAAGCTCCTTTAGTGTCTTGCAGCCCAGCAGGAGTTCAGGCAGCCTGTTGGCCAGCTTGGATCTCATTGTGTTCCTACTACTACTATGAGAACTACCAAAAAAAAAAAACCACTTCCACAGGTGTGTGACCTGAAATAGAATTTACCCTCTCAGAGCCTTATTTTTTTTCAGTTGTTTGTTCGGTTGTTTTCTTTCATTAGCACAGAGTATATAAATAATACCTATTTTACCTCCTAGGGTTGGTGTCAGAAATGAAAAGGACAGAAAAGAGACAGAGAAAGCACAAGAGAAGGAGGGAGAGGGGGGAGGGAGGGAGGGAGGAAAGGAAGGAGAGAGAGAGAGAGAGAGAGAGAGAGAGAGAGAGAGAGAGAGAGAGAGAGAGAGCACGAGAGTGTGGACATCTCAGTACATACCATAATACATCTAATATCAGTCCTATTTATGCTTTTACTAGTATATCTGTGTTAATTCCACTAAAAGCCTTCTAAGTACCATGTGTTAGAGACAGATTCAAGTTTTCATTTTCCAGATAGGGAGCTACATTCAGGTGTGATTTACTCTAAGCAATAAGTAAGGCACTTATAGGTGCAAGCAAATGGAGTGGTCCGGGTTTGGCACAGCACTGATCCTCACCCCAGGCTATTGTACCAAAAATATTCACATCTATGTCAAAGGCTCTTTGTGCCAGGACCGTCTTCTTTGATACAGAGTCTGAGTCTTGTGGTGTTTAAACTGCTGACCAGTTCTTTGCGGTAGGTAACTTTAGGAATCCATTAACTTTCAGCCTCTGCTTATAAATCAGTGCATTAGACCTGCCCCTTATGGCCCAAAGGTGTTAATGCAGTTTATCAGGGAGTTGATTTATGATCCAGGGTAGTAAGGGCTTTTAAAGTGTGGTAAAACGTCTTAAGTTTTTTTTTTTTTTTCTTCTACTAGGGTTTAGTAATGATTAGAGAAACTAAAAATCCTAAGTTTGTGAAAGGTATTGCAAGTGAGAGAAGACAGAACGAGAAAAAGGAAGGAAAAATAATATGAAAGAAAACCTTAAAAGTTGCTAAGGACAGGAATGAATGGAGTGACGGCTAATTCAAAGTAGGCTAGAGAAAGAAAGGGCTAAGTCTGGAACTCAAGCCTGAGGGACTTATTGTTTAACAGCTTTCTCCTCGAGTCTTTAATATACAGAACGTCATGTGCTGCCTCTGCCTAAGGCATATCCAGTTGAAGCCAGAGCCTTTCTCATAACTTCCTTCTGGTTATGAGGTCAGCCAGAGAACAGTACTTAGCTCCGTGTGTTCTACACTCAGCTGGCATCTCAGTTGCTCAGAATAGAAAGCTACAGTCCCGAGAAGAGAAAAACAAAACTTAGGAAGAAAAATGAGTTTTCCAAAATCAAGTCTCTTGTGACCTGGACTTAGATCACAAACAGAATCTGTCCCTTTGTCGAGATTCGATCATGAATCTTTTATCGTGTAGATGAAGGCACAGGTGGTTATTTTAAATAAATTCCCATTTGGGCAATTAGATTACACTTCCTAAAAAACATGTTCACCCTTAAGAATAGATCAGGTTGGGTAAAGTAGATGGATGAAATCTTCTTGATGTTCTTCCCCTAAGCAGGAGAGAGAGAGAGAGAGAGAGAGAGAGAGAGAGAGAGAGAGAGAGAGAGAGAGAGAGAACACCTGGTTCTCTAAGTTAGTTCTATTAATTCATGGATGGTGGATGGGAATGGATTCAGAAAAAGGTGCCAGTGAGGCTGTAAGCATTGAGCATACTCAGGCAGCCTCTGAATACAATGCCTTTCCAGAGGCTTACTCGAGCTGCGTTTGGACAAGTGACTTTACCTCTCTGGGTTTCTGGCACTTTGTCTGCAAAATAAGGACAATCATATCATTTTCTTGTAATTCTGGTAAGGATTTGGGGAGGGGGAGGGGCTCTGTTAAGTGCTAACCTCTTCTTGAACACTAAATTCCCAGTGCATGTGAGTAATTATCCTTCATATTTTCATTCACACTAAAAAGCTCTTGTCATAAAAAAAAAAAAAAGTGTTGAACAAACACTTTTTTAATCAAAATACAACAGACCTTTCCATGTAGGGGATTTCAGAGTCCCTAGACCCCTGCCTGCCCTCAGCAGCTGTTCTGTGTTCTTACCAAGGGCAGCCAAGGCATCCCCTTCTAAACCCACCCCCACAGGGCAAGTTCCCATGGTCCTTCCAGGTCATTCTTCCTCTGCAACTCAGCCCTCATGAAAGAGAGGAATCTACTCCCTTTCAGCAGGGACTGGGAGTGGGTGGCAAGGACTTGAAACTGGCCCACGCCCACACTCTTCACGCAGCACATGGATCTGTTTCCAGGGCCCAGGGTGACAATCATGACTTTGAGACACAGAGAGAAAAAGCTCCACATGATGATGGACAATCAGGAGCAATGTAAGTTCTTAGCTCTGAGTCTTCCCTGAGATAGAGCACAGTTTGACGGGATAACCTATTCCAAACTCCTAAACTGGTAGGGATAAATATCTCAAACCCACTTTCTTCCTCTTGTCATTTAAATACACAAAGGACCACAGTCTTGCTGGATGCACATGAACTTGAGAGACCCCCCTTCAAAACTTAGCCCACTATGCAGAGTACACAATATATGGAAATCACTGCTTTCACTTGTCATCTTGGGTTTGGCCCTGAATGGATAAAAGTGGGAAGAGAAGAAAATGATGAAGACAGCAGTAGCTGACAAAGGTATGAACCAGGCCATAGGGGCCAGCCACATGCATTCTTCTCTTGCCATAACTTCATGTCAACCATTTTAAAGATGTAGTGACATTGCTTGATGAGCGATGGGGTCTGTCCCAGGTCACAGTGGACAGGGGAATGAACTGTAGATGGCCCTTTATCTCAGCTCCTTGATAACAGCCAATCTTCAATGGGAATCTACATATGGATAAGCTCGAGAGGATGGTCAGGCAGGGTAAAGGAACCTGGAGGGAATGATGCTAGCTAGCACAGGACAGGAGGAGCAGGGGAACGTCCCGTTCTTGTAGGTCAGCTGGATCTGCAATGGTAAGAGTAATCGTTGGCACCCTCCTTCATGATGCTGGACATACCCTGGCTGAAACTCTGCTTTTATCTACTTAATGTTATCCTTATATAGCGCCTTTAAGCCCCAAGTAGTAAACCTAGGGATACATGTAACCAAAGGATTCCAATTCCCTCTGCAATCAACTGCCTTGAAGAGCGTTCCAGAAGTTGACCTCCGCTGACTGTTTTACATCAAAGGTTGCTAAGTGTATGGGGAGTGTTAGAAAGAGACAACTACCACACTTTCCCTTTGATCTAAAAGGGAAATGATGTAACAACGAGAATTCTAAGCCTGGAGTTGGCACAATGGTCGCATTAGTAAAAATCTGCCACCAAGCCTGAAGTCCTGCATTCAATCCACATGGCAGATGGAGGATGGGCTTCCTAAAATTATCTCCTAATTTCATTTTGCACATCTTGGTATGTGCTCCTTCCTCACAAATATACCACCCCCCATAAACACATACAAATGCATGAATAAATAAATGTGTTTTAATTAATTAATTAATTTTTGTTTTTTGTGACATGGTCTCTCACATAGCCCCCTGGCTGTTCTAGAACTTATTAGATAAACCAGGCTGATCTCAAACTCACAAAGGTCTGCCTGCCTCTAACTCCCAAATGCTGGATTTAAAGGCATACACCACCACTGTCTGGCAGTAAATGTTTATATATATATATATATATATATATATATATATATATATATATATATAAAATATTTAACAAATATATAATTAAGTATTTATTATATGCTATCTATCATCTGTCATATATTATATATATAATTTTTAAAAATACCATTACTGCACTAAAACATAGGCCAGTCTAATAAAGGTTACAGGAACCAAGATGTACCAATAGGAATATATGTTAACATGGGCTAACAAGAGCAGGACCCAAAGTAGAATAGAAGAGACTTCTCAGATATTAGGCAGCTCTTGAGAGAGAAAAAAATTATGGGGAACCACCTTACAGTCAGCTTGAGAGGACAAAGGTAAGCACCAGAATAGGGAATAAGTGTAGTTTTTCAGAAAATAAGGTATTTCAAGCCAGAAAGGGGAAACATGGTATAGGCTTCACTGGGTGTTTGATTGGTGGAAACTGGAAAAAATGCTCTCTGGGCAGACACACACACTAACGGCACTTTCCAGAGTTGCACAGGACTCAGGACTCATGGGCTGCATCTGCATCCTGGCCACTACATTGGCATGTGGGTTTTAGACAAGGGATTTAATCTGTCCCTGCACCTTTGACTGATGGCTAGGAGAAGTCTGTCTCTTTAAATGCACATTCATAATCTACAGAGCACAGATAAGAATGCTTATGTCATGGGCAGGAGAACTAATGGCACAAGATGACCTGTAAGTGGAGGCTTTGTAAGTACGACAGCAGATACTGTCCTATGACTTCCACTTTATCATTTTTATTATGTAGATGTTGAGGAAAGTCTTGCTGGTTAGTTTACTGTCCAATTGACACAATCTATCATCTGGGAGGGGGAGATCTTGTTTGAGAAAATGCCACCATCAGATTGGCTTGTAGGCGAGCCTGTGGGACTTTTTTTTTTTTTTTTTTTTTTTTTTTGTTTTTTTTTTTTTTTTTTGATTGATTGATTAATTGATGATTGATACAGGAGGGTCCACTTTATGGTGCACGGTATACTGTGCCTGGACTGGTGGTGCTGGGAGGTATAAGAAAGAGTGCTAAGCTTGAACCTCAAGGGAGAACAAGTCATAAACATCTTTTCTCCATGACTTCTGCTTCAGGTCCTGTCCTGACTTCCCTCCATGATAGACTGTGATGTGGGAGCCAAATAAACCCTTTCCACCCCAAGATGCTTTGGGTCCTGGTGTCTACCACAGCCATAGAGGTAAACTAGGACAAAAGCTAAACTCGCAGATGTTAGCACAACAATAAAGTAGCTGTTTTCCCAATACTAGACCATCGAAAGCACATTGCTCTCAGAGCATACTGGGAAATCCAGGAAGGACCCAAGAAAACCCAGAGCTTTGACGACCGGCTTCAAACCATGGGCTCTGGATTTTGCATTGTGTCTTGGATTTTGTGAGGGTTCATTTTGAGGGTCAACTTTGAGAATTACCAGGAAAGATCAACTGAAAGTTTAACTAAAAGGAAAAGGGCCTCCTTCCTTAGGAAGAGAGGGAAGCACATTCGTGTGGACCACCCAGATAAGGACGGCCAAGAAAGGAATCAGTCTTGCTTGCCTGCCGGACTTTGTTTCTTGATGGTGAATACATCCTAAGCTGCAGTTAGACCCAGATTCTTCATCCTTCCGACCCAGACTGAAGAGCAGAGACTCTTTTGGAGTCTTCTAGATCTTCTTCGTGAGATTAAACAGCTGAGGGATGTGGCTTTATGAACTGAACAGCTGTGGGGGTTTCAGCCATTGCCAAGTACAGATGGCCATTATTGGGTGTCCAGCCCTTGTTGTGTAAAAGCATTCTAGTACCACCCCTTTTATAACATACGCACATTCTATTGCTTCTGTTCTAGAGAATTTCTAAACCACCCATGTGGTGAATATAGGTGAATCCCTCTCTCTCTCTCTCTCTCTCTCTCTCTCTCTCTCTCTTCCCCCGTGTGTGTGTGTGTGTGTGTGTGTGTGTGTGTGTGTGTGTGTGTGTTCTAAGGAAGTGGGACTGAGCTGCTATTGAGCAGAATCCATGTCCTGTCAGCATTGTGCCTATGTTATCAGGAAATGAACACAAAAGTTCATCCTTGGCCTTGATTCTAAGGATAAACAAGCTTAATAACTCAGTACTGAAACAAAGGCTTCCGTGACAATTAGCCAGGGTATCAGGTATAGGCAGAAATGAAACAATAATTAAAGTAATTCAGGAGCACAAATAAAAATGCAGAGTAAAAACAAAAAAAGGGTAAGACTAGAGAGAGTAAAAGCGAGTGCCAGCAGATGGGCGTGCAGGGGGCTGAGTGGGTAAAAGTGGCACACTGAGGCTTTGCGTGGTGGTGGGACTCTTTGTGGTGATGCTTTGATGGTGGTAAACAACATCATGCGTTCTGCAAAGGGAGAGACTCCAGTCAGAAACTGGACTGCTATCAACAATGGTATCAGTGGGGGGAGAGAGGGAGATGGGGGAGGGAGGGAAGGAGGGAGAGAGAAAGGGAAGGAAGGAGGGAGAGAGAGGAAGGAAGAGAGAAAGGGAAGGAAGGAGGGAGAGAGAGAGGGAGGGAG
>NC_034604.1:38267754-38314717 GCF_900095145.1 Mus pahari
GAGAGAGAGAGAGAGAGAGAGAGAGAGAGAGAGAGAGAGAGAGAGAGAGAGAAGAGAGAGAGATCTTCCGTTTTGCAGTGATCAAAAAACTCACACAGGTCTTGTCAAACATGAGCCCAGATTGCTGATTTGAACACTCCTGATCAGACCAGGAACTACTAATTTATGACAGTATTGATTACTGTGATTTACAATTTTTACTGGAAATTTGTTAGGTGTTGAAATGGTCATAAGTTTATATACCTTGGTTCAAGAAAACCTCAATAAAATGCTGACTGACGTGACTTCATCATTCCTATGAATTGATGGGGTGAACTCACAGTCTGACCTCACTGAGCCAGTCAGTGGAGAATTGGTTTTCAGTGTAAGAAATGCTTTCCAGTAGAAAACTGAGGACCTGCTGTGGATGCTTTAAACCAAGAATATTCAAACAGCAGCCAGAAATGGGAGGCAAACACTTCGGGAGCTTGTTTTATTCTGTGAATAATAGAAAACTCTTAGAAACCATTTTTTTAGAAAGATATATGAAGTTTAATCCCAGACTTAAAAAAAAAAAGGTAAAAAGAATTAGGTAAAAGAATTATCTCCAGAATGATTATGCTGGAGATAAAGAAACTACCAGGAAAATAGCAGCCAGCAGGAAGAGACAAGGACAGTCACCTTAGCACTCGGGAAAGAGCAGGAAATAGAAGTTAACATTGACCTTGAGTTATTAAGCAGCGTTTAATAATGGGATTGTCTGAGGCACTGTGGACCTGGGATAAGGAAGTTCACTGGACACGCACGTACAGGGCCTGCCAACAGCGTGAACTCAGAACTTGTAACCACTCAGTCTTGAAGGTGACAGGGGAGGAAGTGGTTCCTAGAACTGGAAAGGGTTGCTGTATGTTGAGGGCTGTGTGGCAGAGAGCTATATGAGTATAGCTCCCTGGATACAGGAAGGAATCAAGGAGGGAGAAATACCCTGACTTCCCTGTCCCTTTCCCTCAACTCGCCTACTGATACCATGTGAATGAAATGAAGGAGAGTCTGGAAGCAACGGAGACGATTAATGCAGGGCATAAAGCCCAGAGCTTGGAGCAGGGCAGAAAAGGAGCAGAGAGCGAAGCAAGAGAACAAGGAACATCCAACAATGAGCCACTACTTAATAGCTATGATAAAACCATGGCATGAGTTACTAGGAATAACATACGATTTTATTAATTTGAGAGATTTTGCTTGTTTTATTTTCCCAATACTGGGAACATCGCAAGAGCCTTCAGCCTGCTATGCTAAGTGACTGACCACTGAGCTGCACATGATCTCCAAGGCTATTTTACATTTGGTGCATGTGTGCGTGCGTGCATGCGTGCATGTGTGACATACATTTGAGAGAATGATTGTGAAGGTCAGAGAGCAATTTTTGCGTGTTGGTTCTCTCCTTCCATCACATATCCAAGAGATCAAACTTGGGTCATCATGCATACCAGCAAGCAATTTTATCTCCTGAGCCATTTCTCTGGCCCTAAATTATTCTTCACATTTATTTATTTTGTGTGCCAAAGCAAGTTAAATCTATACTTTGGGAATAAAAAAATACCCAAAATAACCACTCTACAGTCAGACCAGCAAAATAGGATGCAATTCTTGTCAAAATACACAGAATAATTAAATCTACACATGTAAATTAGTCCAGATTTAGGGTGGGTTTTCAAACCTCAAATGATCCAGATTTATAGTAGGTCTTCCTTCCTCAAATAATTCAATCAAGAAAAAAAAAAAATCCCTTACAGGTGTGCCAAATTCTTGAGATTTAATTAGTCCCAGATGTAATCAAGTTAGCAGCCAGGATTAGAGATCACAATTTGTGTATCGTGTTTTTGTGTAGACAGGAGGAAGATCTGGAAGGATAAACAGATTGCTATCTTGTTTGTAGTAGAATGGGATGCAGAAGGCAATATGAAGAACAGCAAAAACTCTCTAACTACTTGCACTATTTAGTTGCAAAATATACAAGGTACTTTATAATTTTCTAAAGAAATTCTATATGGAAAATTACAAAATGGATAAAGATTGAATCGATTGATGATGTGACATGAAGAACATAGATTTAAAAAAAAAAAAACTTAGCATATTGTGAAGGAAAGTTTGATTCCTAAAGAGCTGAAGGAGAGGGAGAGATGTACGAAAATGCACCACTCTTCAACACAAGATTCTCATCAATAAATGCAGAGGGGCAAGAGAGTAATAAAAGTGAGATATGAGATGGAATAATAATTTTGAGGCATTGGTCAACCAAAGAGACATGAAGCAGAGATGGGGTCTTGGGATATCAATGGATGGACTTGAGTTACTAGCACACTGAAATTCCTCAGTCCATAGAAAAACAACAAATGGTGACAGATTGTTAGAAATTTGGGACTCCAGCAAGTGATGTCTTGTCTTTGTTGCTGTGTGGATGAATGGTCCCTACTCCTTTGTTAAGAGGCAATTCTCCTTTTTAATCATTTCTGACAGACAGCTGGCTTTGGCTGGATCTTTACAGTGTCAGGGGAGCCTAGTCAATTCTCACCCCATTGCTTTTCAGAAACAAGAAACCTTTTCACTAAATCTGAAAGCCAGCCAAACTGTAATTCCCAGAAGTGAAATGCAGGCTTGGGCCTTAGAATATGCGAGCGGCACCTTCAAATGGCAGGCAATTGCACCCAGCAATTTGTAGAGGCCACAGAGATCCTTTTCCAAGTCTGAGATTATACTTTAAAAGCTGGTGGGGACTTCCTGGGAATTGTGGTTAAAAGCATGCAACCACTGACTTATGCAACTCCCTAAAACTGTCCCATGGTGGACACGTTTTATAGAAGGCACAGCTTGTAGTGTCCCAGATCCCACCAGGGAGAGGGCCTGGAAGTAAGGATCTTGGAGAAAGGCACAGTTTCAAAGACCAGAGATGGGCTCACACTTGCTGTAATTTGGACATCCAGACTTGATTCTTCTGAACAGGAGTACAAAGAATGTGTCCTCATCCTCTTTGTAGTCTAAGAACCCCAGCCATGGGTCTGTGCCAGGGTTAGCGTTAACAGAGGAAGGAAGAAAGGCCTTCAAGAAAATGATTGTTGTCCTCAAAAGACCACCATGATCTTAAATTCTGGGTACCTAAGACGCTCAACAAATGTCTGCTCATTTAAAAGTGAGAACCTACATCTCAGGATGAAGTCATTGGTTTTGTTGTCTATCTGCCTCTCTTTCCTCTATTCTCAAAAAACAGTTTGACTTTTCATTTTTTTTTTAAATTTTAAATAAAAGTCTGGTTCAGCTCAGTGAAGAAATAAGCCTTAACCATTTTATAGTAAAGACCACAGAACAATCCGTGTGTGTGTGTGTGTGTGTGTGTGTGTGTGTGTGTGTGTGTGTCTGTGTCTGTGTCTGTGTCTGTGTATGTGTGTTTGTATGTTGTCTACTTTTATTGGTAGAATAACTTACTGGGTAAGAAGTATAAAAGCAGGTATTTGCTTTTTTTTTTTTTTTTCTTGACAGTCCAATCCCTTGTGTTAGAGAAAAGCTAAGAGAAACCCAAAATTTGTCCTGCCTACAAGATGTGCAGGGCTAAAGATGGAGCAGAGATTAAGGGAATGGCCAACCAATGGCCAACTTGAGACCTATTCCATGGGCAAGATCCAAGACCTGACACTATTAGTGATACTCTGTTATGCTTGCAAACAGGAAGTTAGCTTAACTCTCCTCTGAGAGACTCCACCCAGCCACTGATGGAAACAGATGCAGAGACTCACAGACAAACAGGAATAGCTGGGGGAGTCTTGTGGAAGAGTTGGGGAAGGATTGAGGGAGCTGGAGGAGTCAAGAATACCACAAGAAGAGCAATAGAGTCAACTAACCTGGGTCTATGGGGTTTCACAGAGACTGAACCACCAACCAAAGAGCACATAACACAATTCTTTTATTTTTTTTCTTTTCTTTTCTTTTCTTTTCTTTTCTTTTCTTTTCTTTTCTTTTCTTTTCTTCTCTTCTCTTTTCTTTTTCTTTTTCTTTTTTTTTTTCTTTTTGATTTTTCCAGACAGGGTTTCTCTGTGTAGCCTTGGCTGTCCTGGAACTCACTGTGTAGACCAGGCTGGCCTCGAATTCAGAAATCTGCCTGCCTCTGCCTCTGCCTCCCAAGTGCTGGGATTAAAGGCGTGCACAATTCTTATAAAGAAAGTTAGGGTGGGATGTCAGGCCATGCTTTCTGTGGTCTTGACACACAAAATGTCTTGAGTAATCCTCAGTCACTGTCTTCTATCTCGCTTAAAAACCTCTATGTACCCACAGCCTTGCTTTCACCAGAAAGGGGCCTATTAAAGCAACAGCAATTTTGACTCACTGGCCCCAAACTTCCCCAAGTTATACTGACAGGGAAAATTACAAATACTTTGAGAGCAAGGAAGGCCTGGACTGAAATGAACTCTGGAAATAAATACAAAGGAGGCCACACTTAAAAATAATCCTAGCTTGTGACAAAGCTTCCTTCATCTTCAACAAACTCCTCAGACTCTAGGAACAAGTGGCAAAAACAGAGCATTAAAAAATTGCTTTCTATTGGCCAAGAGCATGCTAACATTACAGGCATATGTCCCCCACATTTAAAGACAAGCTGACTTCATCCTTACCCACAGAGCCATGAAGCTAGGCTCCCTCTTCTAGGTCATTACTAAACATTCTGTTTTCCTAGCATGTGGGAGAACAACCTTTTGGAACTGTTCTGCAGAAAGCCCTTGTGATGCACATCTGGCCAGAAATGCTTCAGGTTTAACTTTATAGCTGTCCACGTTCTATACACAGAAGATATACACTGTGAGGTGTATTAAATTGTGTCTAAAAACAATAGCCAAGTATGATCTCAGACACACATCTGTTAGTGCTCCCTGCTCCTCCCCACTCCAAGTCTTCCTCTTTCCTACCTAATCTTACTCCTAAGGGTAGACCAAGAGGCCTTGCTCTGACAACACAAAACATACAGTAGATATGGTCCCATGGTCACTGAAAGGATAGTCTTGTGGCCTTTTTTATTAAAATTAATTTTTTATATTACTAATGTGTTTCCTTGTGACATTTTCATACAGGTGCTTCAGAATGCTTTATCCTAATTTGTTCCCCCCCTCTTCCCCCACACACTGCTCTCCCGGGCTCCTTGGATGCCTCTGGCTGGTTCCCTAGTCTAAATGGTCCCACAGTCTATCTTCATATATCATCTTTGTTCCTTGGTGCTCCTGAACCAATTAACCTGAGAGAGCACATTAGTTTAAAGGCAAGGTGCAGTGTGATGTTTTATTCATGCATGTACCTGTTCCCTTGTCTGTTGTTTGCCAAATGTACCTAGTGATATGATAGCAAACAAAGAACAACCTTCCACTATGATGATTGAAAAGGGAAGGGACACACAAGGGTCTAGACAGATGCTATAATCTCAGCAGAGACCAAGAACCTTTAGAAGACAGGAGACAGAGGAAGTGAGAGAGGAGAACTACTTTTGATTATTTCCCGAGAAGGTACATATACGAAGGTGTCAGTAAAGAAAGATCTGAATGTTGTGGTCTTAGAAAAAAATCCCATGCTCACTCTGAGACAAGAGGAAATACTCACACTATAGGCTAGAGGCAAACACACAACCAAGGACAAGCAGGGTGAGAGGCCAAGCCACCGGAAGCCAGCGGCAGCAGGGGGCACATGTAGCCCCTGGAGCCAGGGCCTGGGCCTTATTTGTGGTACTACAGAAGACATTTCACCAAGACAGTCACTTGGCCTGGTCTATATGTTAAAGGGGGGCCATGATTAGCCATGAAGGATAAATTTAGGGATGAACACAATGGAGCACCGAGGAAGGTTTCTTTCAGTAAGATGAGGGCCTTGAACTAGGTTGGAGCCGGCGTCTGATTTAAAGATCCTATTGCAACCCTGCAGAATTGCAATAAAGCTTGCAGAAGTCAAGCCAACAGGCAGATCAAGCAAGCTGAACACACCTCAGCAGGCATCTATCTCTTTGCAGACTCCACAGCCACAGACAAGAGGGAGCACACTGCCTGTCTGTTTTCTACTTGGTTTTTCATTAATTGCGTGTTCATCGTCTTATTATTTCAATACAAGTAAAATAAATCTTCATATTAGTTGAAATAATTCTAAACTATGTTGTGGAAAAATAGGGTTTCTCCTCATGGTTTGTCTGTATGGGTTTGACTTGATGTTTTAGGAAAGGTAATTAATTCTCTTATGGAGGGTCAGATGTCTTCAGGGTCATGGATCTGTCGCTATGAATGCAAATTCTTTATTACATGTAGATATGTATCCCCTCATTTTTGGAAGTCTAAAGTCTAGAGAAACCCAACTACATTGTCTGCTGATAGTCCCCCCCACACACCTTACTTTTAACACTAAAATTAGAAGCCAAACTTGTCTAATCTCAGAATTGGCTTCAAGTTCACTGAGGCTCTGGGACTGCTCGATTCTTTAAGTGTTCTTTACATCCTGGTGAGCACCTTCCCTGGAAAGGGGCACAACATATTAGGTGAAGACTCAAGGTCAGACAAGAAGGTAAATTTGGGCCCTCTTCCATCAGCAACCACAACCACAGGCCTCCAGTTGCTATCTATGAAGTAAGGCTGATAGTACCTATATAGCACCTATATCCAGTCTATGAGGTTTGAATATCATTCCATCTCTGAATATAATTTCTTATAAATAATGATTCCTGTCACAAGGTAAGAGTTCAAATGTTCTCATTCTCTGCCTTTAACCTTTAACCTTCACCCTGTGTGGCCCTGTGAGGGCCTTCAGGTTTGAGGCTATGGGCCAGCAGGTGTGGCTGTGAGTCCTGCACCACCTTCTCTTCTTCCCAGGGTCTTTAAATGTCCCTCCCTCTTGCCTGTGTATGTATGTGGGGGTGGGGGGTTGTGGTAGCGGGGCGTGTATGTATGTTTATATGTTATTTTATTCATATTGGATGGAGACTGGCTTGGAATGGCTTTTTTTTTTTTTTTTGACTTGATTCTCATTTTAACGATCCTGTCTCCAAATAGAAAAACATACTAAGGACTGGTTCTTGGGAAGCCAATGTATGGCTCTGTTAGGAACAGTTTAGTTCCTATCATTCTCCTCTTCCCTACCTAAAAAAAATATGAGAAAAGTCCCCAAGTCCAGCAAGGGGAAATGTCACTTAAAGGAAAAAAAGGTAAAACCTTTTGGCAAAAGGCATGACCTCTTACCCAAAGTGTTTTAAGTATATAAACAAAGGGGCTGGAATCACAGGACATTTGTCTTCCTGCCCTTACCGGAGCAAAGGGTGCTGTCCCGTGAATTCTTGTAGCAAAAAAGGATCTGTGGTAGGATCAGGGAGGGACTGAAACACAAAATGTATCTCCATTGGGAATAATCCTGAACAAAGTTTCTAGAAGCAGAACATTATATCCAATTGCCTTGAAATGGCTCGATGCTCCCCCCTCGCTATCAGTCCATAATTTAAATCTGTCTTGTTGGATAAAGCAGAAACCCATTTCTGAATGATCAACATCCCTAAGACAGAATGATCTCCTGAAGATCTGGAGCACAGATCGGTTCTGAGGGAAAAGAGGGGATGATTTCAAGTGTAGGTTTCCTGGAAAGAATAAAGGAAAGAAACGCAAAGCTAGAGAAAACGGAAAATAGAAACCAGCTTCCAAGCTTCCAGGTTAAGCCCATGAGGGTGAGGAGAGGCAAAGCCAGCCAGATTCTCTCTCCTGCGGTGTAACTGCAGCTTCCTGGACACTGCACACTTCCACAGATAGCAGCAATTTAAGAAAGCAGAAAGGCAAGCAAAGGACCCTGATGGGAAAACAAATGTGCTCACTGGAGAGGGGAAGAAAACAGAGAAAAGGACTTTTATTTTATTTTTCATGGAGAAAAAAATGGCACAATGTTGTGAAGTCAGCAATAGTGAGATTCCAGGCAGGACTCAGATCTAGTGTCCTAGACCAGTGAGCTGAGTGACAAATTCTTCTTCTCCCCACACGGTAGCTTTTCATTTGATATCAAATATAAACCTGGAGTTTAAGATGAATGCCATTTCAGTTTTTGTTACTAAAAAAGAACTTAGAGAAAATTCAAACTTAAAAAAAAAAAAAAACAACTGGATTAATTTAACTGGATTCTTTAAGCAATGGGATAATATACTGAACAGGTTAACAATTCCATGGAAAAATATTTCAAAAATTTTAATAATATATTATAGAAATACAAAGAGGACAGCAAAAAACATGAACCCACAGGTGGTGCTGTTTTAATAAATGACACATAAACCAGGCAGTGGTGGCGCACACCTTTAATCCTAGCACTTGGGAGGCAGAGGCAGGCGGATTTCTGAGTTTGAGGCCAGCCTGGTCTACAGAGTGAGTTCCAGGAAAGCCAGGGCTAACACAGAGAAAACCTGTCTCAAAAAAAAAAAAAAAAACCAACAAAAAACAACAACAACAAAAAAAACAAATTAATTAAAAAATAAACATAAAAAATCCTTATGAGACATGCTAATAAGGTGCTCAGAGGCTAGTTCTTGCTAATTTCATTGATACTTATCCTTATTGACTTTATTTTATTTATACCTTTCATAAATTCTTCTACAATTACTTTTTATGAAAAAAAAGGTTTAAGTTTAAATGCTCAATAATCTACAATGGGAAAAAACATTATTCAATTGCATCTTTGATTCATCACCTGTAAAGAATCACTGAACTTTCAATGATAGTGCTAGGGATATTTTGATTACATGAAATTTTCAGAGTCACAGAAAACCAAACACCAGAACCTTGGCTACAATAGTGTGTAGTATAGGATCTCAGTGAGAAAGTGAAGTTCCCATTGTGAAGGAAAACCTCTCGCTGGTATTTTCTGTGTTACATTGCAAAGTAGCCTTGGGGATGAGACTGGGATCCACCTCACTGCCAAATTATTCGTGTAAGACAGGTTGGGACTGGCACTCTGAGTGTGAAGGGCAAAAAACTTCTGAATACAGAACAGTGACTACTGAACTAACCCCCATGCTTCGTAGGGTTACCAATTAGCTGCTCGTCATATTTCTTATACCAATGATGCCTCCTGGAAAACAAGAGAAGATATAGTGTGGATTTGAAAGAGACAGAATTTTGTGTCTCCACAAAATATGAGATTTTCCTAATTGTAGTATGTGTACTGGCTGGTTTTGTGTGTCAACTTGACACAAGCTGGATTTATCACAGAGAGTCTCCCTTGAGGAAATGCCTTCATGAGATCCAGCTGTAAGGCATTTTCTCAATTAGTGATCAAGGGTGGGAGGGCCCATTGTGGGTGGTGCCATCCCTGGGCTGGTAATCTTGGGTTCTATAAGAGAGCAAGCTGAGCAAGCCAGGGGAAGCAAGCCAGTAAGTAACATCCCTCCATGGCCCCTGCATCAACTCCTGCTTCCTGACCTGCTTGAATTCCAGTCCTCACTTCCTTTGGTGATAAAGAACAATGTGGAAGTAAGTAACAAAGTAAGGTGGTGCTGTACAATAGTTAAGGATATGAGTTCTGAGTCAGATAACTCAAATTTGAACTTGGTCACTTGAGGCTCATGTGCACTAAAGGGTTAATCTTTACTTTTTTTTTTTTTTTTTTTCCAACAATAGAATAGAGAGATCTCTGCTGGGACTCTACCTAGTAATCAATTAGTTCTTTTCAGGATTACGTGAGATACGGAATGAAATAGCTTAATATAAGACACAATAAATACCAAATCTTCTTGGGAAACTAAATTTTTTAATATATATCATCTGCATTAGATGTTTCTGTGAAAATCTTCACATAGCTAATGGTCAAGAAATACTAGTAATTCAACAAAAGAAAAGTATCAAAATGTTTCTGTTGCATCTGGTTATATTACAAAGTCGTCATCATCATCATGTATGTAGTCCTGAATACAAATGTTTTCAATGCTCTAGGTCCACGGATACAGTGACCTCCCATGCTTTTCCTTCTCCTGTAGAGCAAAGGGATCCAATGACTACTATCACAGCGAAAATATTCTGTTTTGAAATATCCCTCATAGGCTCATGTGTGGGGTCACTGGATGGCCTTGGGGGATTAAGAAGTGGTCCTGTCTCCTCCCATCCTCAGCTTCCTCTTCCCTAGGATGTGAGAAGGTGAGGAATCTCTCCCATCACCAGGGAGGCCTGCTGCAATGCTGCCCCTTCATGACAGACTGGATCCCCTCAAACTGTGAGCCTAAATAAACACTTCCCCATTTAGGTCGCCTTTTAGAGATACTGTGTTACAGCAGAAACAGATACTTGTTGCCACTGCATGGTTTACACTGACCTGAGTGCCTTAAAAGATGCTCTAACTGACTGTACTCTGAAAACCAAAGAAGGAAGTGTGATGGTTAATCTGAATTACTAACTTCTCTGGGTTTAAATTCATCTTCAGGTGCATCTCAGCTTGTGTTTCCAGGGAGGTGTACCTGGAGTGGGACAGCCCAGGCTGGATGTGGCCAGCACCATCCTGTGGGTTAGGGTCCAGAGTGAATAAAACAGAGGAAATGAAAAATCCTGGTCCAGGCTGGCGTTTCTCCCTCTCCACCTTCTGTCCTGCCAGGATGTGAGGAGGTGTAATGTCCTAGCTTCAGGCTCTAACTGCCCTGGACCTGTCTGCCACCATCCCTCCCCTGAAAACATAAACTATGAACCCAACTATGAACCAAAATAAACCCTTCCTTTCCCAACAAGTTGCTTCTTCTTGCCATCCAGGTGTAGTGGTGAGCCAAGTTAACTCATATATGAACTTTACTAAATAATCTAACTCTAAGAATAACTCCAAATATAAGCTCAAAGAAAGATGACAATTGTTGGAGGGCAAGACTGAAAATCTTTGAAAACACAGGAGGAAACAAAAATTTTCTATCTAAGTGTCCAACTCTAATGGGGGGAAGGGGGAAGCAATGAGCTGCTTCCTAACCAGTATTCCTAAAAGACAAAATTATCTGTGCATGTGCCAGTGGGCTTAATTGCTGCTAATAACCCTAACGACTTCGTGGTTTGTGTACAAAGGAAGACAGAGACATTCATTCAGATTTCTATTGTATCAGGTTCAAAGATTCATGGTGACAATTTCCTTTATTTGAAAGAAAAGTTAACGATCTGAATGAATTCTCTAAGTCATTTACAGTAAGAGAAATGATGTCTCTGTTTACAACCAGATGTATCCGAGTTGGCCCGTAAAACATACTCAGAAAGGATACACAGATTTGGGGAGGGGGGGCACATGGACAGAGAAGAAAGAGGTGTAAATGCTAGAGGATTTTTCTGGCACATTTGCCCAGAGCAGGCTCTGTCCCACAGTAACCTGTTTGTTCTGTTAATATGTCCTATTTTTCTTGGCTCAGTGACTTGGTGGCAGTTTCTTACAATTGGACCTTATCTTGAAGTCTTAAGAGTGAATATTCTCAAGAGTGGTCAGTGAAAGGGGGGCTAGTGTTCAGGAGCAAAAGCCAAAGCAGGCCATCTTCCTATTGAAGTTAATGCTGCAGGTCAATGTTAAATGTGTCTATTCACTCAGCATTGCTTGTGGATTTTTCTTTTCCTTAAACAGAGGATCTAATATGTGCTGATCAAAGATTTAAGTGCAGGACTCCGCTCCCTGATACCCTCACACAGAGTCCATGGTATTGAGAAGAGAGCTATTTCCATTGGACAGCAGCCATCATATTTAAAATATCAGTATGAGCAGCCAAAAAGGCTCTGGCGAGCACAGTCCCGGAGCTGTTTTCTGTTGGTTTGTTTGTTTGCCTAGTCTAGATTTGGGGGGCAATTGTTGCCTTTGTGCCTTTATCAATGGCAGCCTTCACTGAAGGAGACACAGCAGTGGCAGCAAATAAATCAAGCCATGATTTTAATAATGCTCATTTTCATTGACCTAAAGCTCTGCTTAAAGAAAAGGACCTATCCCTCATTATTACTCCACTGCCCTCTCCTACAGGCTATTAGCTAAATCTACTCCGGAGGTAAGAAAAAGGCAAAGATCTTAAGGGCAAAAGGCAACCAGAGTCCATTGTATCCAACACAGATGTTGGCTGGTCCTGCTGAGCTGATGCCATCTCTCATGCATCCCCCTGCTCACACTTTCTTCATGGGAGAGAAGAGCTTTTATAACTCTTCTATGTGAATGTGGAACAGAAGAGGAAAAGGCTTGCTCCCGATGTCATTTGCATTAGCAGGGACCATGGCGATCAGAGAGCGCAAAGATCTGTTTGTCAGTGCAGATTCTGAGGTTTCCTAAAGTCTCTGGTAAATGAGAAGCAAGGGCAGACCCAAGAGTACTGCCTTACAGGGGCTTCTTACACTGTGGCCACAACTGGGGTTCTTTACTTCTCTAAGGGATGCCTCTCTTCAAATAAAGTCTGGGCTGTGGCTATAGTAGCTCAGTGTAGAGTTGGAGTACTTTTATAGGATGTGTAAGATGTATTATCATCATGGGACAACATTCTCACTTGTCCTTCAGTTCTTATTATCTAGTATTCCTATGACATATGCACAGGCACACAAAAAGTAAGCCATGAGGAATGTGTCTTTGAATTCTAGACATCTCCAATAGGTTTCTGGGCCATTCTATTATGGCACTTTCACCTGGCTTAGAGTGCTGGGTGTGTCTTTTTGGCTGAATGGGAATTGGAGCTTGGTTTTGCTTCTGTCTAGGAAAAGGACAGGGACAGAGAGTGAGAAGGGGCCTGGGGACCCAGACTCTCAGCTAAGCAAGGCAGGGAGAAGAAAACATGATCTGCTTTCCCATCCTGTACTGGTACATGCTCCTGGGCAAAAGCCAGAAGGAAACTCAAACAGCTGAAGGAACCATGTTAGAAGGGCATACGCCCAGCTGTTCTTCCTGAAGTTATGTTCTTCCTGCACTTAGCCAGCCCATCTTCAACCCACCTTGCACCCCCACAGCAAAGATTTGATGTGTGAGCTGCTGAGTCTATAGGATTAGAGGGGAGGAGAAAGGGACTAGTTATGTGTACTCATGGAGCTACTGCTTTCTTGCCTAGGCAACTTGCCTCTTGGTGGAACCACCCCAGGACCTTTCATTTTACCCATGTAACTTCAGTTAAACGAGGTAATCTTTGTGATCCCTTCCCTAGGATGAACAATAGCAATAGTGAGCTGTTAACTGTATGCAGGAGAGTTGTAGTAAACTGCATGAACTAATTCGTGCAGCTTTCAGTGGGGTGCATGTGATAATTCTAGGACTTTGTGCTCAGTCTCTCACTTAGTGAACTATTTTTACAACTCCACCATGCTTAGCTTCTTCTTGCTAGTTCACAGGACACACTCCTCAAGAGAGAAGTCATATATCTACTCCATGAAAGGATCGTGTCTCAAAATAAGGTGAAAGGGCTCAACCTATTTCACCGATGAGCTTTTATTTTGGTGTTAAGTCTACTTCATAGGTTGACACAGACATGTGTCGATTTGATTTCATCAGAGATTCATGGAAGGCTGTTTTCTGGTCTTTGACTACACTTGTTCCTCACTGTCTGGAGTGAAGATGGAGGACAGGTGAAACTGTGTGTGCATGGACCAAACGGGGGCTTCACCGTATGTAGGGGTGTTTGTTTCTGCTCATCCATCCATATTATCTAGTGGATGAAGATGCTTTCCATCTTTTTGTTCCCTTCTAATTAAGAGAAGTGGCTGGATCAAACAGGCACATTTGTACCCTAGAGACACATCCCCACTTTTGTTAACATTTTGCAGCTCTTAACTGTAATAAGCAGATAAAAATGGTTCTATAAAACACATCAATAGCTAAAGAACAAAGGGTTATATAGGGTACAAAGGGGGTTTTGTTCTTTTTCAACTTTAATTTAATTTCTATAACTTTGGAAGAAATGATAGAAAAACATCCACTAGAAGTTGAGTTGTAAACAACCTGCTGGAAAGGGGATCGATCCTAGGCAGCTCTAGATTGAAGCTGATTAGGACTGAAAATAGTAGCGTGTAAATCTATTTAGGAGGTTTCTTGGTCTGATCAAAGGCAATCTAGTAGCCTGTTGTCTGGTTGTCAGAAATGAATGACAGGCACAATTCTACAGACTGTCGTCACATGACTATGGCAAGAAAAATCATCAACATTGTATAACATCATTTTCATATTTTTTTCTGTTTGAAAACGTATTTTCAAAGTTTCCCAGGAAAATCTCTTTACCAGACAGTCGCCAAATATTCCTTTATTAATGTTTACCCCGGGAAGTAATTGAAATCTTATAAACAAATATTGACTATCTTGAACACATCTGGGTGTTCACAGATCACTTTCAGGGGACAAAGTTTATTGAACCTTCCAACAGCTCAGAGGAATGAAAAGGAAAGGTCTTGGTTTTTGTTTTTGCATTTGTTTGTTTGTTTGTTTCAAGCTGGTGGTTGAAGCCAGGTAAGGTTCAAATTCCGTTGAGAAATCTCTCTGGAATTCCCCAAAGTATTGTGCTTTGTACTCAAAGCCTTTCTTCCACCTGAGGCATTTTGCTTATTCTTCAGAAAGAATAGCCTGGCTAGGAATTGTGGCATACCTGCTCAGAATATAAAGGAACAAAACAGATACCCCAGGCATGACCTGCATCACCATTTCCACAATCAGATAGCTCAAATGCTTCCCATTCCAAAGTGTTTGAGAGTTTTGGTCTGTCTTTCACTCTGGAGTTTCCCTTCTATGGTTACTCTTACTTGGATAGGCTGGCTCCTTCGTTTGGTCTCCAGACTTTTCATTCTTTACCTCCTAATTCTTTCTTCCCATGAAGTGACACCTACTGAAGCACAAGGGGCACACAGGTGCATGCATTTGCTGACTCCTTCCTTGAAGTCGAGTCTAGTCCCCCAGCCTAAAGAGCACAGGCACTCCACAAGTTCACTGTTCACTCCCAACCCCTTTTCATAAAGCAATTACTTTATGGAACCTACAACCTGACAATAGTCCCATTTCTAACAAGAGCTCAGAGCTCAGGCTCCAGGCTCCATACTAAAACTGGCAGCTGGTATTCTTAGGTATGATCCTAGCAATGTCTAAAGATCACACAGGCAGCACAACTAGAAAACAGAGATGTAGTTATCTACAAGACACTATTTACAGATGTTCATTAGTCATTCAGAAAAGCCACCTCTCTGTGGTCAGTCAGAGGTGGGGGAGGGAGGGAGAGGGAGCTGGAGGAAGGAGGAGGAGGGGATGAAGGAGAGGAGAGAATGAATTTTTTAGGGCTCTTTATGTGCCTCTGGGAGGCAGCAGCTGCATAAAAGTGACTTTGAAGTTGGATAAGCCATTGGCTTGATTTCCAGCTTTTCCTCCCAACTCTCACTGTGTAACTCTGTACTGACTTGGTGTACCCAGGTTTCCAGGCTCTAAGCTATGAAGTGGTTTTCTGTCAATGCTCAGATAAGAAAATGTACAGGAAGCACTGGTGCCCACATTTCAGAAGTCTTCCCAATCCTGTAGTCAGTTTCAAGTGGAGCTTATATCAGAGAAAGAAAAGGACTGGCTGTTAACATTAAAAAAAAAAAAAAAAAAAGTATCTCCAAATTGATATGGTAGATACCATTCCAAATGCTATTTATTTATTTGAATATAATAGATAAAAGAAATTTTTGAATTTTTTTTTAAATATGGATACGTACACTGTCAGACTTATTGATTCTAGGCTTAAATGGGAAAAGCATGCAGTGTACACAATCTTGGGACAAAATAATACCCAACTGATACTCCTTAGGTATTACACGCTCAACACTGTGCATATATAATGCCCAATTGATATGTCTTAGGTATTATATGCCCAGCACTGTGTAGACATAGTACCCAACTGATACTCCTTAGGTATTATGTGCCTAACACTGTGTGAGACAGTGGAGCTAGAAGGTTGTGCCTAATCTGTTGAGCAACCCGGAGTGCCTCATGTCTGACAATGAGAATCAAGGGCTGGCATTCAGGTGGAAAAGATGGTTCACTTGCTGCCCTGACAAGGCAAAATAAGATCCAAGCCTGAACAACTCACAAGGAGAGCCCCTTCCCAGACCCACCAGAGGAAGCAGACCCTCCCGCCCCCAGAATACAAATGCACCCCTGCCAGTAGAAGTGTTCTCACCTCAGAAGAACAGCCAGAGCAAGTGGACGGAGAAAAGCAATACAAACAAAAAGCAAAGCAAAAACCCTATCCCCAACCAAAAATGGTTGCAAAAGGCGGTGTCTAGAGAGACAACTGGGTCAGGCCCAGGGAAGACTGCCTCCTTCAGTCTACAGCCTATAGTGACACTTGAGCTACTGGGTGGGGCTGCCTTAACAGAAGAAAAAACAGGGGGTAGGATTTTTAATTAGGATTTTAGAAGGCTTATATTTAAAAAAAAAAAAATGTACCAATATCAAGAGTAGGGAACACATGTTAGCTTTGTATCTTTAATCACATTTTCAATCTATGTAGAGCTGTGTCCAAAATTTTACATTTTACCTATGTCTAGGGAAGGTATTTAAATACTTGTAGTATGAAGACAGTCATCTTTTATAGCCATACAAACATGGAAAGATGTTTTATTCTAAGAAAGAGCACAAAGCATGAGAAAAATCTAGACATGGATTCCTTACCCTCCCTAGCCCAGCCCCGCCCCCCTGCCAGGCCCACCTTGTCTTCAGCCCTGTTCTAACAATGACTGCCAGACAGCCTGGCTTGAAGAAATTCACACCCACTGTCCAGTCCGGTTCCAGCTGCTGGAGATAGCTGCAGCTCCAGCTTCCAGCACAGGCTGTATGCAGCAGCACCACACCACGCCCATGCACAGAGAAAAGAATGGGAGGCACACTGAAAATGAACCAAGTACCCCACAGAAGAGCATCCAAGCAGAGACAAAAGGGAACTCCTTAGAAGCCCAGTCCTGAGAACAGGGCAGGGCACAGCCACAGTTTCTGTGTATCTTAAGGTAGGCTATGCTGCCTAAAGGTAGCTTAAATGATACCTAGAAGAAAAAAATGGGTGTGGTCCTCAATGCCGGGTCACAGACTGGATCTATAAGAAGAATGACTGAAGTCTTTAAAAAAAAAAAAATTGGGAGGGGCAGGGGATGGTTCTCTGCCTGTCCCCAAAGGGAGATTTGGCAAGATGGCACATTAGGTGTAAATAAGTGGACAGACGTCCAGCTGCAGTAGCAGGAGAGATGTATGTGGTCCTAACCACTTCATTAAAGAAACCAATATAAAAATGAAGCTGAGATCCTGATTAGATTCTTTCTGGTGATACCTTCTACATCTCTTTGCACAGACAACTGGCACCAGTCAAACACTGACTCCGCTGAAAACACACACACACACACACACACACACACACACACACACACACATTATTTTCTCAAGGATGGAGAGTGAGTGTTCTCAGGTAGTGACATAGAAGTACATCCTTTAAGCCTCTTAGGCAAAAGGATCCCTAGCCTGCTTGACTTGACTCTCTATTCTCCTTGGGGAGTGTTTCTTCCCCGGGATCAGGTGGACAGCTGGTAGGGGTGGGGTGCAATTGTCACAAAGCTAAGTGGGGCTCAGGTGCCAGCTGAAGGTGAGATGCTGCAACAGGAATAAGTCACTTAACAATGCAGTGCCATGGGGGACATGATGAAGGTTCTTCACTGCAGTTGAATGGGGCATTCCAAAAGGGAGGAGAAGAAAGTGAGGCTCAGACTCCTGGCAAAATCTAGGCAGATCTCTAAGTAGGTGGCAGGTAGAAATCAACCCTGGGGCAGCTGCAGAGACTCCCAGAGGCCAGTTATCACTTCCTTTGTTCCCCTTGCAAAGATGGAGTAGCCACCCATTCCTCTAACACACACACACACACACACACACACACACACCACATCTTAATACAACCACACTGCTTCCTGCTAAACTCCCAAATGCCATTGGGTTTTGCTTTTTTGTTTTGTTTTGTTTTAATGCTATCCCAGACTGCCAGATGTCCCCACTATTCGGGGCATTAAATCAACTCATCAGAGAGGAATCTCAGGCTAGGAGAGGTATTTTGTCCCAGACAACACCTAGCTGGGAACTGGTGAAGAGATCCCTTCCGAAGCTGTTAAAGGCACTTCCTCACCCTAGTTGCACACTTGGAGCATGACACTAGTCAGCCGGGGAAGGTTCACTCTAGCACACAATGGCAGTTGGACACCGCATGCGTCCGTGTGCATCTGCAAACTAAAATGTTCTCTGCAAACTCCGTTTTCTCTGGGAGGAGAAATAAGAATGGCATGAAAAAGGTATACAATTAAGGTGGAAATAAAGTTAATCGTTTTCATTGCATGTTAGCTATTGAGTCTCGAATGTGACACACCCAAACCTATATGTGGGGAAGGAGGATATCCCTCCGGGGCTCGTAGTCCAGGCACCCATAGCGCCCTCTCGGAGGCGCTGGGATCAAAACCGTAAGGCCGGAGCAAGGAGAGGGGCGCGGTTCGGCTGCCAACTACCAGTGGAGAAAGGTGTCATCTCTCATACCCTATCAGACATAAAAGATACACCAACAAAAAGCACACCTCAAGCTTCAGGAGAACCCCCCCCCCAGCCCCCGGCGAGGCTGCGTTTTGCAGAGCCCCGTGAGCCAGGCGCTCTAGACGGTGGAAAGGGACAAACAACCCGAAGTTCTCTGCGTCAGTGTTTAAGGTTTTCCTCTTTGTTTTGATTTCCTCAAACCCCAGGGTCGCTGCATCAGCGTGGCGCCGGCTGCATAGTCTGGACTGACCGCCGCACTCCAGCACCCGGACCGCGCCGGGTCTCTATTTCCCGGGGGACCCGACCGGGCACGCCAATGGCATCCAAGCCACCCGGCCCGTGGCCAGCAAGGAGCCACTGGCGGACTCACCGTGATCCGCGGAATGTTCTTCTTGCCCTGGTAGGACATGGTGGCGATTCTGGCTGCAGGGGATGCCTGCCTCGCTGCTACTGCTGCTGCTCGCGCGCCTGGCTCAGCGCACAGCGCCCCAGATCAGGTGGAGCGAGTGGTGCGCTGGCCGGTGCTGCCGCCTCCTCTCGCCTCCGCCCCCCTCCCGGGCTCTCGCGGCGGCTGCCAGAGACAATAGTAAATCTCCCCGGTCCCCCTTCGCCCCGACCCGCCCCCCGCCACTCGCACCCTCCTCCACTGGCGTTCACGCCCGGCTTGGGGTTTCTTTTTTGTTATTTTTTTTCTTTTGTGGTGCCAGCTGGGACCCCAGAAGGCAGGAATGGCTGATCTGAGACTCCTCCCTCTTCTCTCTTATCCCTATTGATTTTCTTCTTTGCATCTGCCTCACCCACTTTTTCTTTTCTTTTTTTTTTTTTTAACCCCCATCCCACTCCACCCCTCCCTCTATTGCCAGCTCCGCGGAGTCAGTTCGCTCCTCGACCACCAGAGGGCGCGAGGGACTTTTCCGGACAAGGATGCTGCATCCCGCGGCTAAGATGCGGTTGTGGTTCCCTAGCCTTCAGGGCCTAGCCCCTCTGAACACTTAAATCTCCCACCAATCCCTACACCAATCTCCCATCTTCCGAACTATGCTTTTAAAAAGGAAATGGCAGCAGACTCTCCTCTGGGTCTCGGCAGTCCTTCGCCACGAGCGGACGGAGCGTGGCGCCGCCGCCTTTGTTAGAACCAAAGACTGGGCGGCGCCTCTGCTGCTCTTAGGATATTTGTAAACAGCAGACATAGCCCCTGGGAGAGCAGAGACCTGGTCTGACTGTATGCAGTCCGACTCAGTGTCTGGTGCTCATAGCCCATGAACATATGCACTTAACAATGCAAAGTAAATTCACTCCGGAAATGAGTGTGCGTTTGGGTCGTGGCTTTCTTGCTGGTACTCTGTATTTTAAAAATACTCTCTGTCTGACTCTTGCAAGTCAAGGCATTGTGCTGCTCTGTAGGCATGAGGCAGAGAAAACCCCAGTAGTGGGAAACCTTGCACATTGTGCTGGACAGTCACGGATTTGTGAGTGGGACCTCTTTTGCCAATGTTGTTGTCTTTCAGTAACCAACTAGGGGTGCAGCGAGAAATCCCGAGTTTATTGTTGAAAGACACAATTTACAAGGGCAAAAGGTAGCTTTTGAAACATTGGGACACATAATGTCCTTTAGCTACTTGAAAAAACCAAGAGAAACTGGAGAGGCCACTGTGGGTGGGTGGATCTAAACAGCAATGGGGTGGGGCAGACTTTCCTTAAAAAACGTAATCCCAAACAATTTAAATAATATTCAAATTTTTCTTTGCTATGCAAAAAAATAGAAAATCTTAAGTCTCTCTTTTTCTTTTTTTCTTTTTTTGATTTTTCAAGACTGGGTTTCTCTGTGTAGCCTTGGCTGTCCTGGAACTCACTCTCTAGACCAGGCCAGCCTCGAACTCAGAAATCCGCCTGCCTCTGCCTCACGAGTGCTGGGATTAAAGGCGTGCACCACGACGCCCAGCCTTAAGTCTCTTTTAACCACCCCCACTCTCCAATTCTCAGCCCAAATGTTCCACTAAACAGGAATTCTGTGCATGTCATTAGAGATCTGACATTGACATTACTATATGCAGGCCCTCTAACTGCACTTCTTAACGTCTTGTCATTAAATTGAAGATTTTTCTTGCAACAGGACAGCTATAAAAGGCACCTACAGAAAGAGGGTTCCAAATGCCATAACCTCCGTTTTCACCACCCGGAAATGATGTAGCATGATCACATAATCAAAGGGCACACTAACCGCCTGAAACACTCCCTCCCTAGTAAATTAATCCAAAGGCTTCCTGTTAGTCACAGCAATTGGACTGAGTGCAGTTTTCAAAGGAAAAGTTGCAACAATTTCCAGTTTATTTCTGGCCAGGAGGAGGAGTGCCAAGCAAAGGTCACCACTTTGAATTCTTTTGCAAGACACAAGAAAGAATTGAAAAAGATAGAGAAATTAAAGACCAGGTCAAGAAACACAGGTAAAAATGTGGTTTGCTCTTACAGAGATGCTAAAGCTTCTAGACTGGAGTTGTGAGATCACAAAGCATTCTGGGACTGACATGCAAATGAGAAGGGCTATATTTAGAGCGAAGAGGGAATTAACTACATGCTATAAAACTGCCCCCCCTCTGTGCGTGTGTGTGTGTGTGTGTGTGTGTGTGCGCGCGCGCCTTGTGTGCATGAGTGTGTGTCTATGTTTCTGTCTCTGTCCCTCCTGGATTTTGCTAACCCAAACTTAACTCTTACTGGAAGAGATCTTGATAAGCTTGCTTAGGAAAAAACAAAAGTGGATATGGAATGTTTACAATTTTAAATCCTACTACTACTGTTCTTATTCCTTGCCTCCCTCCTCCTCCTCCTTCTCCTCCTCCTCCTCCTCCTCCTCTTCCTCCTCTCCTTTTCCTCCTTTTCCTCCTCCTCCTCTTCCTCCTCCTCCTTCTTTTCCTCCTTCTCCTTCTCCTGCTCTTTTTCCTTCTCCTCTTCTTTATTCTCCTCCCTATTTCATTCTCTCATTTTTGTTCACTTCCTGGGTTTCTTTGCCTTCCTTGCATCTTAATTACTGCCTTAGATGTTATTGAGATTAAGATCATTCTTCAGTAGATTCCTGCCACTGTTTGTTTTTTTTTTTTTTTTCTTTAACCACTTGGTGATTATGTGCTATGTATGTGTGCTGTTTTAAATCACAAGAGTTGATTAAACCTGTTGAGGTCAAGATGATATGTACAAGGCCGAGCTCAGTAGGAACCGTGGTGTGTTCCTGGGATCGGACTGCCTTGACAGTTCAGGCTCAGGAATGTATAATAGCCAACTAATTGGCTCAAGCTGCTGCCCTCAATAGAACCATACAACAAACAATTCTTCTGCTATGCTACCCCTTCAATCATCTTCTTCTTTCTTAAAATAAAGCCTTCGGGATGAATTTGAAGAAAAAAGGCTTCCTTGGCTATTCCAGGAATATGAAAAGCAAGACAACCATCAATTCAGGCTGCCTCTGTGTCTGGCCAAGAAAGCAGTGGAATTAGTGTGATGTTTTCCACAGACGGATTCAGAACACTTTTCCTTGGATACACAGCAGGATTTGGCTTTTGAGTATCTCAGGAAACTATGAGACAGAGACACTTGGACACATAGAAATAGAGACCTGGTGTAAGTCCCAAAGAAACTGAATTTGGGTTCCAAACCTGCCACACCCCAAAACTTTAGTCAATGGTTACCCTAGTCTCCTTGCTCAGACTGAAGGTTTGTCTTCATCCTTGGCTCCTCTCCATCAGTCAAGTCTCAACCCTTCATGTCAATCTTTTAGCAAATATGGTCAGGTTTTGCCTTTGAATTCACCCAGACCATGATGCTTCTCTCTTTGTCAAGCCGTCATCTGTTCTATCAAGGAAAAAGCATGGGCTGGGGTTCAGAAGATTGTATTGCTTAAGACCTGGACTCGGAAGCACAAGGAGATTGGGCCATTGGACAGTGTGCTGATTTCCTGTTTCTATGATCTTCACCTGTTCACTTCTACTTCTTGAACCTTGATTTCCACGGTGGTTTGAATAAAAATTCGTCCCATCAACGCATATGTTTGAATGCTTGGTGTACAGTTCGTGGAACTGTTTGGGAAGGATTAGGAGGTTCAGCCGCGGTGGAGGTGGGGTGTCACTGATAGTGAGCTCTGAGGTTTCAAAATCCTGTGCAAGGTGCAGTGTCTCTCTTTGCCTGCTGACTGTGGAAAAGATATACAGCTCTTAGATATTTCTCAAGCACCATGCCCCCATGCTCCCTGCCATGATGATAATGGCTAACCTTCTGAAACTGTAAGTCTTCAATTAAATGCTTTCTTTTATAAGAGTTGCCTTTAATCATGGTGCTTCCTCATAGCAATAGGAGCCATAACGAAGACATTTACCTTTTCCTTAAATTGAAGATTGTACAACCTATCCCACATTGCAGTGGTTTTGTGATGACTTATCACATAATGCAACCAATATTTAATGAGTTTCAGTCATGATTCCAAGGGAAGAGGAATACAAAAATGGAAACAAACCAGATAAAAATCCCTTCTTTCATGAAGCTTGCATTCTAAGGAGGTGAGTTAAGAATATAACATTTATATAGTATTTAGAATGGTTGCCAGTACATTGGAGATGGGTGACATTAGGAAGTGGAAGAGGAAGTCATTTAAATTCACTGAGAGTTTGGAGAGAAGTTTACATATTGGGGTCACCAGAGGCTCTATGAGACACTGCTGCTAGCTCATACCTAGATGACAGAGAAACAGAGAAGCAGTCTCATATTGGGTGCCTTTTAAAGTAAAACCATCAATACTTGCTGGTAGAGGTGACCACATTATGAGAAAGGATTACAGTTAATATTTTTTCCACTTGAGCAAGTCAATGAAGGTGAGGATGCTGTTGGAGTTCAGAAAACTAGGTCCCAATGATGAATGCTTTGATTGGTCAAGATATTTCAGGCCCTATTTCCAGAGGCCCTCATTTGCTTCTTCCCTGTTGGCAAGGCTTGGAAAACTTTCTGCAAAGTTCCCCATCTGCCTAGCCAGATAGTTCTACCGAGGGAGAGAGAATTGCCTCATTCTTCTGACCGAAATTTTATTAATTGAAACTCTTAGGCTAAGAAGAAACACTGAAGTCTGTCAATTTGCCTGGATGTCCTTGTTGCACACATGCCTATTTCAGTCCCAAGATACATCCGCCATCTACTCTGCACATCATACAGTCTTTGTCCTTAGCCATTATGTTCTTTCCAAACCCATTTAGTTCTCCTAAAATTATTCACTAGTCGCCTAAAAGTGGTCTGCAGCCCCTATTATCTGCCTTTCCTGTGGAATCAGGGTACACAAGTATCTGAATCACAGGGAGCTGGTGCATAATTGCATCCCAACTGCCTCTGTGCACATCATAAATGAGCATGTCTCTTTTCCAATTAGCCTGACAGTTTAGTCCTTAGTGGGCAAAGCAAGGCAAAGCAAAGCAAAGCAAGCTTTCCTTCATGTCTAGTCCAATCAAACAGATGAAATTAGCACTGGAAATTGGTGGAAAGAATGAGAGTAGAGAGAAAAGTCAGAAATGTATCTGTGAGCATTTATTAATGCTATTAAATGTCCAAATAAAAGGCTGAAAAGGTGGGTGAACACAGTGGTTAAGAGCACTGTCTTTTTCTTCCAGAGGTCTTGAGTTCAATTCCCAGCAACCACATGGTGACTTACAACCATCTATAATGGGATTTGATGCCCTTTTCTGGTATGCCGGTGTACATACATAGAACACTTATACATAAAATAAAATAAGTAACTCTTAAACAAAAAGAATTTTAGGCGTCTTTTAAAGCAATGGTGCTCGAGGAGGTGAAGCAATAAGTTTGTGTGAGAGAGTGAAGTCACTGTGAGGGTGTGGTGTTCTCCATGGCACGGAAAACAGATGTCCTCACTTTTAAAGGAAAGCTAAGTCATGGGAAATAGAAAATGAACTTCTCACTGGGAGAAAACGCTTTTAAGATTACACTGACATTGACCAGAGTACTTACTTTGACCACAGTAACTCCAACATGAGCATTTTACTAGAGACCTTACAGTGTTATGTGAGGCAGTATGTGTGTGCATGTGCACATTTGTGTGTGTGTTATAGGTTATGAGGTATTTAGCTATTGAAGGATTACTTTGATTAATTTACTGGTAAAGAACCAGCCTAAAATGTGCACAGCTCTGGGTCTAATTCCCAGGATTCCTTAAAAAGTTATTGACGCAATTATTTACTGGATGCCTATATGTGTCACAGCAGGATTTCTGTTGGTTTGGATAAAATCTCCCTAGAGTCTTTTCAGGAGAAAATAAAGGTAGAAAATGCACATATCTAACACAGACAAGTATTTCAAAGGACTTACAGTAAGCAGAGGGAGGGAAATGGAGGAGCTGCTAGCACATCAAGCAGATGATAATTCAGCCAAGAAGAAAATGTATTTATAATTCATATGTCAGAATCAGTAAGGAGACAATAAAGAAGTAAGAAAATAGCTTCACAAAGTTCTTCAACTGACAGCACAGGTGACACCTAGTGTTCATGTGGAAGGCTTGTCCTAAGTTAGGAAGCAGATGGCTCTTCCACAGTCACTGAAGTACACTGCCACAGAGACAGGCAGCTAGGTAAATCTGAGGAGGTTGCTTACAGAAATTGTCTTGTTGCATGTACTCGCTCTGCTATCCACACAGTCTACCAGAGGTGGTCATGGGAGAGGAGAGTTGAAAAGGGATGAGGAAGGAGGGGTAGGTTATCGTGAAGCATGATGGGAGTTTGTCTACAGCACATTGTCATGCGTGTAGAGCCATTGCTCTAGCAAATGGGGATTTTTTTTTTCCTATTGGAAAGAGCAATCTAAAGCACTTTACACACTCTTTTACTCAGATGTATAGTCTGAACCCCAGATTATATTAACTATGCCTCTCTCCAAAACAGCATGAAAGATCCAGGCTGCTGTACAACTTGAACATCTAAATGGTAAAATTTATTGATGACATATACACATCTTCTGAGTAATAATCTACAAGTACATTGGTGGCACTGGTGAGGTATGTGAACTCTAGATACAGGGAGGTAGTTTCCAAAGCTTCACCACCCAGTATATACAGAATACAAGATGGATCATTTCACTGAGTGACATTGTCTTAAACCTCCACAGGTTTTAGAGACCACATATTTCATTCCCCCAAATTATTAAAACCCACCCATTCAAAAACATTTCTCCTTTGAATGGTGTGTCTAGAATAAGAACAGGCTCCATAGCATGGTCTAGCTGTAATGGGAACACAGCCTGCTACTGTGGCAATGAGACCTCATGAATCCTGTAGTATCAGGATGGTCAGAGATGCCACTTGGAGGCTGTATACATTCTAGTAGGAGAATGATAATTTATATGCTTCTGAGTCTCAAACACAAGAAAAACACCTTAATTGAAACTTAGATCCTTGGATGGTATTAGACACTTTAGCAGCAACAACAGACCAGGCAGCCAGAAGCCCATCATGAACTAGGTTCCGTTAGAGCAGAGGCATCAAACAACCTTTTAACCCCATCAGCAATTCACTACCAATGGAAGGATATCCACTGGGCATGAGGAGAGCTGAAAGGCACAAGTCAGCCAAATGAACAGTGCATCCTTTCTCATGCCATCCACAGCTGTTCTTAAGCACCTTTCTGTCTGCAGGCTCTAGTGTCCCTCACAATGAGAAAGTGGAGGAAGAAGACACATGGGTTTGCTATATATATATATATATATATATATATATATATATATATATATATATCATCTTAGCATGTAGAGTGAAATTTATATATATATATATATATATATATATATATATATATATATATATGATCAGTGTTGACTGGAACCTAGAAAGAAATATCAAAAGAGTAAGGAACAGCATTTAAGCATTTAATATAAGCATATGGGGATGCCTATTTGGATGGGTACCAAGAGTGAAGGTCTATTATATGTTGGATGTTGTTATCTTCCAGAGAACATCCATTCAGAAAGAGGCAGTAAACAGTAAAGTAGACAAAGTGATTGTCACTTGACATTAGCTGGACTGTCATTAGTCACATCAATGTTAGAATAGGAACATCAGTGGAGTAGACACAGTGACAGGGCTAGTGATTCTGCATGTAACCAGCACCCACTCATCAATACTAACCCAGCTACTGTTGCAATCAATGGTCACCTTGCCAGCAACAGAGAACAATACTGGTTGAGTCCCGAATATGTTACCATCTGGCAAAGACACAAACAGCTACTTGGTTGCAAGTTGAATACAACTGAAGATACAATGATTCATCTCTATGGAAATGAACTGCTTTTAGTGTGGACTCGGCTTTCCTGTCTCTAGGGTGTCACAGATGCCACTACATGAGGATCTCAGGAATGACTTACGTACTGGCATGAAATCCCACATAATATCACATCCTGACAACACATATGGATAATAGCCAATGACTTGCAAGAAAGGCCTCATGATCCTGTGTTGTCTCCAATACCACAGGACTACATTATTCTGAAATAATGTATATGAAAGACATAGCAATAACTTCTGGGAAACAATGCACATTTGATACTAATGTCTTTAAGTGATGTTGGATCCAAAATGATGACCAAAAACAGTTTCAAGAACCAAAGCAGAAAGAAGGCTTTGGCTACCGTCATTCCCAGAACCCAAGGGGAAGATGTATACTTTCTACTTTTGCAATTCTAGGTTATTAGTGTCTTTTTACCAAAGGATATTTCCACCAGGGGTCAAAGCAAGGGTACTACTGTACTATAAGTTGAAACCTCTACCTGTGTTTTGTGCAAAAAGAAGAAGAAGAAGAAGAAGAAGAAGAAGAAGAAGAAGAAGAAGAAGAAGAAGAAGAAGAAGAAGAAGAAGAAGAAGAGAAAGAAAGAAATAGAGAAAGAAAGAAAGAAAGAAAGAAAGAAAGAAAGAAAGAAAGAAAGAAAGAAAGAAAGAAAGAAAGAAAGAAAGCCAACATCATAGTAAGACCCTTTCAGTAAGAGGGAAAATTTCTGACTTCTGCTATACCCTGGGGGCAGGGTGATGACAAGTTGCCCAACTTTGATGGCACTATGGACAAGCAGGGCTTTAACTTCTCAAAGCATCTGATTCCTGGCATCAGGTGAGAGCTGGTCCAGCTAAGAGAGAAGAATCTGGAATGGTTGGTAGAAGACAACACTGGGCATTGTTGTAGCCTAAGCCCAGTTGTGGAGGGGAGGCCATGATACCCTCCAGAGAGGAGATATCTAGAATCTGAAGTAGTTTCTTTCAGAATTTAGGCAAAGAAGTAAGGATTGGAGGCTGGGGCGAACAGCTCACACAGTAAAGAATTTGCCTTGCCTCTTATCTATAACAGGCACTGATGCTCCTTCTAGATCCTTTAGACAGAAACATCCTACCAGAGGAAGCTCTTCCCCCTCAGCTGTCAACCCTTTCTGGAAAGTGGCCTGTGTAAGTCATTTAAGAATTGCCCACCAAGGGCAGCCTATTCCAAGGATGACTAATGTAAGCACAGCAGGAACGGCTCCTCTACTCTATTCCAGTTTAAGGCGTGACTGTCTCTTCAGAGGAAGTTTTCAGTTAAGATGCATTATAGCTGAACTTGTCCCTCTGCCCAGCGCTCTTCCCTTCCTTCCTCTGCCCTTCCACAGAGTAACTCCAGGAAGACCCCCTAATCAACTTCTTGAATACGGCCTTCAGAATCTGCTTCCTAGAAAATCTAACCAACTCCACAACAGATTGACATCAGATGTTTAAAAGGAATGGCACTTTTTTTTTTTAATTTAGCAGTATTTTGAAATTTATACATTTTATATTCAGGTTTATATTTCTTACTGATTTTGAATTTTTGTTTGCTTTGGTGTATAACCTCTCTATGAAGTCCAGGCTAGTCCCAAACTTAGCAATCATCCTGCTTCAACCTCACAAGTAGTGAGAAAAGATGTATGTCATACCGCTCCTGGAGTGTTTAGAGATCTAAAAAATGTAGAAACCTGGCAACTTTGATCTCACTGATAAATTTGCACCCACACACTACGTGCCAACCCTCCCTCCCATCTGGTGTAACATATCTTCAATTAACTGGAATTTCTGATGCTGAGTTCCTTTACAAAGCTCTGGCTTCCATTTCTTTACACCACCTGCCTGGTTTGCAGTCATTTGAATTTCTGGCATCAGACCATTTTTAGACCCCCATATTGTTCTATCGCAAATGCTCCTTCAAATGTAGGGGAGAAGCAAATTGTCTGCATCGGGATGCCTCCTCCCCGGGACACCACACTCTACACATGGGAGCCCTAAATCACAAGACTGCATCTCGAAATGATGCTGTCTTTAATCAGCCTATTTCATAAGATGTGCAGGAGCTGCTGCGTGCTCCATTGAATGAATTTAAGAGAGTGGATGGAAATCCAGTGAATGGATTCAGATCACTCCTCCCTCAGCACACAACAGTGCACTCCCAGGTGAAGGTCCTGAGTGTCTCATCTGAATAGAGAGACTCAGAATAGCAGTTCAGGCAAAGCACGGGGCTGCAACTCCAGTTCTTGTCTCCAGATTTCTTATCTGTCTCCAGGAAGGAACTTAGGCTCTGTGTTTTCTCTCTCATTTCCTGTACTCCGCTACAGTAAATGCTTAGCGCTAAAAGCCCTGTCAGCCTCTGGCTCCCCATCTTCAGAGAAGCAGAAGTTGGGGAAAGAGTTACATCTAGAGACAGGTGATGCTGAGAAAATTTCTAGGGGGCATGGACTGAAAGTCAGGCCTCTCTTGTGCATACATGTTTTATTAATAAACGATTACTTCATTACTGAGTTAGTTACCTCCATTTTCTGATCCCCGTAGAGACTTTTCTGTATTCAGGATACCCAACATCAGATAATCACAGGCTCCCAAGCAGAGCACTTGAGCAGTTTTAAAGATCTACTCACTACTCTTCCCTTGATGATATGGACACAAGAGGCAAAATCCAGGACATGTTTCTAAATTGTTCTCAACATTTTGCTGTTGGAATCAACAACCTGCAAAGTCTTATAAACCTACTTGTCTCATCTGTAAAATGGGTGAAATAGCTGAGTGGGTATGCTGATGTAAGCATGAGACACCAGGTGTTGAAAACCAGAAGGATGTGCCGTTGCGCATTTAAAAGGAGCAGAGAATGTATAATGTTAGTCATATCAGAGCGGTATGGTGGTTTGAATGAGAGATGATCCTCTAGGCTTAGATATTTGATTTCTTGGTCCCCAGTTGGTGGTGCTGTTTGGGGAGGCTCAGGAGGTGTATCTTTGCTGCAGAAAGCATATTGTTGGGGAGGGTATAGGTGGCTTTGAGAATTCATAACCTTGCCCAGATTGAATTTGCTACTTCTGCTTTGTGTTTGGGGTTAAGTGTGATCTCTCAGACTCCTGCTCCTGCCACCATGCCTGCTTGTTGCCATGCCTCCACACGGAGACAAACTCTTGTCCCTTTGTTGGAGTAAGCCAAATAAACCTTTAATTTCTATAAATTGCCTTGGTCAGTGCTTTTTCTTTTTTTCCCACAGCGTAAGAATAACTAATACAGAAGCTATAAGTAAGAGAATAGACTTGAAAGCCTCAGCAATAGTGAATGAATAGAAAATAGACCCCTGACATTCCTAAGGCCAGGCAAATCTTAATCTGTCTCCACAGCCACATGCACACTTTGATAAGGACATTCTGTGTCGGGAGTATACAGAGTGTTACTATATATTGTTAAAAGTAACCAGGCTGGATTTCTGCTATCTGATAGCTGCAAAAACTTTACAATGATCTCTAAACCACCCCCAGGGCCTGTGAACAATAGAAGCAATTGTTCGACAATAGGAACAATTGACTTGCTTCAGACTTTCATGGGGATTATCTCGGTTTATTCCAGCTGCTGTTACAAAATATCTTATATTGGGTAATTTATGAGCCACAGAGTTTTCTCATGTTTTTTTAAGGCCAGATGTCCAAAATAAATATAATCTCCCAGTCTGCGTTGGTAAGAGCCCTCTCCTATTATCCTTCTAGGGTGGAAAAGGCAGGGCCCCTAGCTCCCTTCAACCTCTTTTAACAGGGCACTAACCACATGCCTTATGGTAGAACCCTCATAGTTTAATAATTTTCTCTAAGGCTCCAGCTCTGACTACCGTCACATGGAGTACAGGGATTGCACAAGTATGTTTTGGAGGGACTCTAATGTTCACACAGCAGCAGGGCTACTCCCATCACTTTCTGTGATGCATGAAAGATGCTCCTCTGTCAGATGTTTATTCTGCCACATTGAGGGTTTTAACCAGCAACATTGCTGGTTTAGAAAGAGAATTGGGAAGCCAATGAGTGCCTATACATTTACGGTTAAATTTAACTTAAATCTGTACTTAATAGTTTGCTACTATCAAGCTGAGTTTCTCTTTATGCAGCTCTGATTTTTATAACAGCTACATAACTTTAACTCGACGTTCATGAAAATTAAAGTTCACTTCACGACTTTACATTCTTTTCCTAAGCAAATGCTTTGCAGATCAGTTGTGTGATAGTTTTGGGGAAAAAAAAAAAAAAAGAGCAAAGCACTGCTACAGGGCTGGTGAGATGGCTCTCGAGAGAAAAGGTTGCTTGCTACCAAGCCTGATGACCTGCATTCCAGCCCCAGGATCCACAGGGTAGGAGGAGGGAACAGATCCCTTCAAGTTGCTAAGTTGCCTTCCTAAGCACCCCGCCCCCTCAACACACGCGCACACACACACACACACACACACACACACGTACATACACATACACACACATACATACACACACATACACACACATACACACACACACATACATACACACATACATACACACACACACACACATACACACATACACACACATATACACACATACATACACACACCCATACACACACATACACACACAGATACACACACATACATACATAGGCACACATACACACACATACACACACATACACACAGATACACACACATATACACATACACACACATAAACATACATACACACATACACACACATATACACATACATATATACACACACACACATACACACACATATACACATACATATATACACACACACATACACACACATACACACACACACACACACAAATAAATGAATAAATTCGGGACTTGATCAATGGCTCATCAATGAAGAGCACTTGCTGCTTTTGCTGAGAACTTGGGTTCTAGTATCCACACTGAGATACAACCACCTGTAATTCCAGCTCCAGGGGATCTAATACCTGTTTCTGGCATGTCTGGGCACCCACACTCTCGTGTACACATAACACACTCAGACACAGATATCCATGTGATATTTCTTTTAAAATAAAACACTGTCACACAATTTCCTGATGACGGTGCTCTAAACTGATGGGCAGCTTTACTTTGTTTAGAAAGAGAATTGGAAAGTCTGTACATTTATGATACAATTCAAGTTGAATCTGTACTTATTATTTTGCTACTATAAAGCTGAGTTCCTCATTACACATCTGATTTCAGACAACTTTCTGTACCATTGAAAGTGTTGTTTTGTGTTGTTTTGTTTTATTTTGATTTTAAATAGGACCAAGCTACATAAACACTTTTTAACTGTGTAAGTTTTCAAGAAGAACCTAGATAATCAGAATCCTTGTTACCAAAGGTCCTCCTCAGATAAAGAAAAAAACTCTTCTTGCCATAGAAAGTCAACTTAACTTCCTAACTCTCTAATGACTCCTTTACCACAACTTGTTGACTAAGTTTTGTAACTCGTAAGAAAGCTGGGTGCAGCAATGCATAGCTGTAACACCAGGGCTGGAGAGGTGGAGACAACCAGATCCCTGGAGCTCACTGGCCAGGCAATCTGTCTGAACTGATAAGTTCTGGCTTTAGTGAGAGACTCTGTCTCAATAAATAACGCGTGGAGAAATAGAGGAAGATGTCTGATATCCTAGCCTCCATACATGTGTATACATGGGCATTCACACACATCTGCACACAAACATGTATGTAGCCCACAAATGCTCCCCCCCACACACACAGAGGGGGGATCCTGATGGACAGAGCCACATAAAATATAAATTTTATTTTAAAAAAATAAAGCAAGAAAGAAAATAACCAAACAATTAAAATAATGTAGAGTCTTTCTCTTTTCTATTACACTATGAATGAAACTGAAAACATGACTGAGGTAGTCAATGGCCTACCACCAGAAGTAGATAGTAAGCTCCTATATGACTGCTGGACTGCTTTTAATCTAGCAGCCTGTGGTGCAGCCTTTAGTCCAGACTCTGGATCTGTCTGTCCAACGCCAAAAATTATCTTTCCCAGCAACACACTACATCACTGAAAGATGCCATGGGATGGTTTCAATAAAGTCCCTGGACAAAGCCTCTTTGTGTTCCTCCCTTCTTGGCAAGAAGCCATTTATTGCCTTTATGGGCCATCATTATGGGGACACATGGTTCCCACCATGGAGCTCAGACATGAATTTTAACTCTGCTAATCACACAGATCACTGTTTAATTTCTACCCTTGCCTTGTAGTGACTGTGGTAGGACCCCAGATATGTTCTCTTCTGTAAAATGATGACAACATGATTCGATGAATAAATGCTGTAAAATGTAGGTAAATTAAAGGATAGGTCCTGACATCTTGTGGATGCTTCCAGAAACTAACTAACTAATTAGTTTAAATAATGAAAGCATTGCATGATGTTGTTCAGTGAGTGATCTCAAATAGAAGAAAGCAAATACCCAGGAATTCCATGGGTATATATTTCAGCCCCATTTAGGAGACAGAGAGGCCTCTGCTTTTTATTTAGATCCTCAAAGGATACGAGAACCCCCAAAGGCCACACAGTCTCTCATCACTGATACAATATTACATTCAGAACATCCCTCTACCCTGAGCTTCAGGCTGATTCCCCCTGAAGTGGGTCCATGGGAATGAATACATGGACCCTAATTCCAGCCTGGTGAGCTTCCTGGTCCAGTGCTCAGATCTTCATTGGAGAATGAAGAGCTAGCTTTTGACTACAAGGCTCTCCTCATTCCTTAATCCCCTGCAGGACCAGCTGAGGTTCCATTCTGCCTTCATCTTTTTTCTTTCATTTCCTTACATTGATGTCATCTTTAAAACACTCTCAAGTAGTGCCTTTTGCTTCCAAAAGAACTTGGAACACCCAGCAAGTCTATGATAAATTCCAGAACTTTCCCTTGCATCTCCTTCCTGGAAAACTCAGCTGGTGACATCTCCCCTCACTTGACCGAATCAACCCAGAGGAAATCACTATACAAGATCTCATCATAAACGCCTCATCCCAACTCACAACTATGCCAGCTCTCTCAGGGTAAAGTCCAAGATTCTTAATATGATATATGTGTTTCTATGTATGACCTACAGTCATTTCTGAGCTTTTCCCTTCACTCTTAAAGTGTGTGCTGTAGCCACAGGAACTTCAAGCTCCTCTTCCACATCCTGCTATTCTTGTTCAGGTACTTGCTCAAATCATAGCCCCTCCCTGGAATGAGTATCACCATGTCTGACTTTGGAGATGACAAGCAAACCTTCAGTCCCAGCTTCAGCATCTCTTCTGAAAAGCTTCTCATCTTGTCTATAGTGTCCCCAGTGATTTCCAAGCTGCTGTTGACCTCCAGTATTACAACTGTAAGGTATATTGCTGTCCTATGTTTTTATAAGCATCTTCTTTAGACTCCTTGGGTGTTAGTGGTCTAGTCACTGTATGCACTATAGAATCGCGTATACTCATGTTTTCACCAATGTGATATTTGGTAAATAATAGCTTTGAATAAGTATAAATTCATAGTGCTTTTTGTGCAAGAATGAATATATATATATATATATATATATATATATATATATATATACATAAACTTAAATATATACATATGTAACTTAGTTGATTTCTGACTCAGGAAAGTTTTTGGTTAGCGTGTGTCTCCGTGTATATATGTGGGATACATATATGTGAATGCTAGAAGAGGATATCAGTGTCCTGTTATATCACTTTGCCTTATTCCTTGGAGACAAGATCTCTCATTGAACCCAGAGAGGTCTGGAATAAACAAGGCCCAAGGACCCTCCTGTCTTCTATCCTCCACACCACAGCATTGGGGTTATGAGAGTGTTCATGATTACATAACTTTTAATGTAGGTCCTGGGGGTCTAAACTCAGGTCCCCTCATTCTTGCACAGCAAGAAGACCTACACACTGAGCCATGTCTGTAGATCTGAAAAATATATTGTATGGGCTTTCTTGTGTAGTAACAGGATGTGGGTTAATTAATCTGTTGTTTTAGTGACAACACCTTGTTATAAAACATTTAAAGTAACAACCGCAGAAAAATGAAAAAAGCAGGCCATAGGGAAAGATGAAAGCGTGAGTAGTAACCAAGCTGAACTCTGTCTGTCAGACTCAGTCTGTCCTTCCCTGTTGGAGGATTGCTCATCATGCTCTCTGCTCTTGTGTTTCTATTATCTACAGCTCTTCTCTCCTTCTCCTCTACATTTGACAGTTCTGTATTGCTTCATTCCAGTCACACTCTGAAAAAAGAAAATGGGCATCTCTTGGCTCTAATTCACAACTGCAAGGAATGTGATTGGTTGTATTCTGGTCAGCTAATGGACAATCTCTTAGGGAGCAGGAATAAAGAGTCATTGCATAGGCATGGTTGTCAGGCACTTACCCTTACTAACCAACATACATTTACCAGAGAAAATGGAGGCCTTATAACCTTGTGAGCACTACACACACACACACACACACACACACACACACACACACACACACACGAACTGACAGCAAAAAGCCATGATGTTATTGTCAGAATTCAAAGATACTTCACACTCATTTTTATTCTGCTATTCACAGAAAAGGAGAAATAGGTGGATGGAGATACACATCGAGACCTATAGGAAAAATGTCAGGGCCACCCTTAGGAGAGGAATGCTCTAAGGACATAAGAAAATACAAAGGAAATTAATTTTTCAAAGGTTAAAAGAATGCTTAAAAGTGCTTGTTTGGCATAAGAAACGTTTTCTAGGAGAGAAATTATAACATACCATCTTTCTCTCTCTGTCAGGCCCTCTCAGGCTTCATAATCTCCATCTCTGATTATCTGCTTTCTGTAGAATTGTTCATTTTTTGGATTTTGAAAGAGACTAATCCTACATGATGTCAGTGACCCACTCACTTAGCCTGACAGCATGGGACTGGAAAAGGCCCATGGTTTGCCCACCCCTTGTTACTCCAGTTGGTGGCATCATTATTAAGGCTTGACCTTCAGACTCAAAGGCTATCAACCTTGATATGTTGCCTTGCTTCATCCTAATGAGACGGGTGGGATGAAGGTGAGAGTACATTCCTACCACACTCAAGAGTACAGTAATACTAAACTCATTTTAACAGGAAATAAAACTATGTACAACACCAGAAAGAGGTCAGTGCTGTATCACCATGTCAAGATCTAGGGCGCAGTGGCAAGAGACCATGAAAAGAATGGGGAGTTAAGCAGTTCAGAGTTTAGTCCTGTGTTTTGGTACCAAAACCCTTTCATTTTAAGCAGTCCTACTTAGCCTTTTCTTATTTCTTCAACTAAGAAGTCATTCTTTTCCTTTAACCTCTCAGGGCTTATTATCAAATGAGATAACAGAAATGAATGCGCTTAGAAAAATGTATCTTGAAAAACAACAATAATACATGAACGCCAACTTTTAGTGTTTATTCGCCCCATTGTTCTACAAGCATGTCTGACTCTAATATATGCTTAAATGTCTATTTACCACTGCTGTTTTCCAGGAAGGAGTCTACTGCTAAGAAGAATGACACTGATTTCCTTTGTTTGTTTGTTTTGTCATGTTCTGATTTGTTTGTTTTTTTAAATCTCGTTTTTAAGATTATTATTCTTTAAATGCTTGCTTATTTTCTAACTAGGGACAGAAAAGGTATGGATCCAGATGGGAAGGGAGGTAAGAAAAAACTCAGAAGAGTCAAGGGAAGGGAAACATATTCAGAATATATTGTACGGAAAAAAAAACCACTTTTCAATAAAAGAAAGATAGAAGGAAAGAAAGAAAAGTAAAAGAACAGAAAAGGTAAATTAAGTGAGGAAAGAAGGAAAGAAAGAAGAGACTGAGAGACAGAAGACGGAGAGAACAAACCCTTCTGGTTTTCAAATCATGCCTTTCTTCAGATGCTTGTCTCCAGCTTTCCAGGTCGGTCTCATTTGTTCGTTTCCCGACAACATTTCTTACCTCCTTAGCTTGCTCTGCACTATCTCTTTCCTATCAGTGTCCATCACACCATCTTAGCCACCTTCATCTGTGGATCTAATTACCCTAATAGGTCTATGGCTTCTTTCCAAGCCATTACTAGCAATGCAAAATGAGACACATCCTAAGTTGGCCTCTGCAGCATCCTTCCGGAACTTGCAGATTACAGTTTGTCCTTCTCACGGAGCATCTCAGCCAATTTTAAGGCCACTTCTCATGGTTGAGAGAAGCCCCTGGTCTAACCCAAGATGTTTTCCTTTTAACCAAATGGGAAACAGACCCTGTTTTTATTGCTCACAATAAAATAAACTAAGATAAATCACTGCATGCCAACACATGAAGCAGGGCACTTAGAACTCTGAGAATAATCTCGTGGGCTGTCATCCAGAGCTCTTTATTCATAATGTCAATCACCAGTGAGACTGAACAGTGTGATTCTGCCTCCTACATGACTCCAGGATCAGAAAGATCTAATTTTCCAAATAAGCTTCCAAATCCTTGAGTATTCCTTCCAGAAGAGACTTGCAGCCAAGTTTTTCCATGAACCTGAGGAGTGGGATACATAGCTTTGAGGCTCACTACAAAGGAAACAACTTTTCCTTTGTTGTCCTTCTCAATAAATTGGCTGCTCTTAGAGCCCCCTTTCGCTTCCATTACAACACTTGGCAGTTTCTAAAGAGAGAGAGTTTGAAGAAGAAAAAGAAAGAACACAAAGATGAATTCAAAGGTGATGAAACTTCAGAAATGGCTGCATGGTGTCATATCCTTGTAATTAATTCTCCATTCTGAGTCTTCATTTGGAAGTCTCTTTATTCTGTTTATGTTTGAATTGAGTTTGGCATGGAATATTGTTTTAATATCTAAAAATTATGTCTTTGTTCCTTTCTGGACACTCTGAAAAACAATTAGGGATCTCCCCCATTGCCCCCCTCTCTCTCTGTGTGTGAGTGTGTGTGTGTGTGTGTGTGTGTGTGTGTGTGTGTGTGTGCGTGTGAGCCAGTCCTAGAATTTCTTTGTAACTAAGAATAATACTGAACTCACAATCCTTCCTTCCTCCACGTTCCATGTGCTGCCACTGGCATGTGTGTGACAGATGTATGGGCTGACATTCCTTTTTATTGCATATTATACTCTAAACAAAATAGTTGAAATGCTACTATTTCCCAAATAAAGAGGGAAGACAAGTTTTCAAAATTTAATATCATGTTAATTACAGTATTTAAAATGAGTACCATATTAATCCATTTTGTGTATGGAAGAGGAAAACCGTGACCTCTGGAGAGCAGGAAGGTCTAATTTTTTTTTTTATCTTAGTTACATTAGATACTTGCTCCTTGAAACTGGGGAGTCTTCCTAACTCACCTGAGATTGTTTCTTCTTTTATAAGATGAGGTTAAATAACAGACTTACCATGTGACTCTGTGTGGAGGAAATGCATAATTCTATGTGCAGTAAAGCAGTATCTCTGTGTAGTTGGAACCTTTAAGGATCAGCTGCTTTTCTTGCTCTTCATGCATACAGTGCAAAGCTGTCATCTTCTATTCAAACTCATGGCTCACTGTCTCATAACACTATTACCATTCAATTACGCACTGATAAAAGGAAAGTGTCTTCATAAATGTAATAAGGCTAATGGTATTGCACAGTGTTCTATGTGCTTCACAGGCATTATTTCATGAACCCTCACACAGCACGGCAATCGCAACATTCTTACTAACAGAACGAGATCTGGAGGTCTTCATTGATTAAGTGACAATCTAGTGAGTGATGAGTTGGGAAATGAACTCGAGTAGTTTGGTGCTGAAACATCACAGTGGTTAATAATATATGTTGTGACCCAGTGTGACAGTGTTTATGATGACTGAATTACATGTAATGGATGCATAGATACGTATATTGATGTATATAAAGCCTTGTAGAGAATGCATGTCACATGGTGAAGTTCTTACTACATTGAAAATTTTCTAAAGGAATGAGATATATTTTGCAATATAATTAGATCTTCCCTTGTAATAACCTTTTGAAATAACATCTTTATTGAGCTAAAAATCACATAAATCATATAACCCACCTATTTAAATTCCTTAGTTTACTGGGTATTAACATATCCTCACAGAATTTTGCAACAAATACTGTGATAAAAGTGTAGAATATCTCAACAGCCAAAAGGTTCTGTATTTTCATAGATTAAGTAATTAAAAGGAAATTATATATATTTATGAAATTATATATATATATATATATATATATATATATATATGAAAATTACAGTCCCTCTTACAATGGTAGTTGGATTGAAATTGTAATAATATTCTTGGGTATTTTCTTCCAGGGAAACTAAAAAGTTAAACTTGTTAAAAAAATATCTGCACAGAAAAAATGTCCATGGCAAATCCATTCATGATAATGAAACACCGGCAATGTTATAAGTAGTTGGATGATTAAATTCTGTTAATCAGACACAATGCAATAATAAACAGTAATAAAAATTATTGATTTACCAAAAGAACTTCACTTTGCTTGCTACTGTATGAGTCAGACAGCATCCTCAAAATAATCAAACTGCTTCAAATGAAAATGAATTCAGAAGTTCCCCACAAAACTACAAGTAGAACTATCATGTAACACATATCCACGACTTCTGGGTATTCCTCCCTCCCCCCTCCTCCTCCTCCTGCCCCCCCCAAACTTCATATGAGCATTCTCAGAGACACCACACATCAGTGTTTATTGCATCATTATTCACATTAGCTAAATTACGGAACCGACTTGTAAGTTCATCAATGGAACAATGGATAAAGATTGGTTTTATATTCACAATGGAGTTTTTTCAGCCATGAATATGAATGAAATTGTGGTATTTGTAGGAAAATGGATACAACTGAATATTATCATATTATCTGAACTAAGTCAGTGTCAGAAAGACAAATATTCTGAGTTTCCTCTCATTTGTTGATTCTAGGTTCTCTAGATGCATGGAATCTTGGGTTAAAAATGACTTGAAAACAGGAGTGAAGAGAAGGAGAACAAAGAGAATTGATGGAACTGGGGAAGGAGGAGGGAGGGAGGTGATGATAGATGGGTGTGAGGGGACTGACTCCAAGCACATTATATAATTGAATGGAAATTGTATTATATAAGTTAATATAATATAACCATAAGTAAATGAAATTGTAGACTGTAATACACACAAATCCATACTACAAACACACACACACATCATAAAGGGCATCATATTAAAGGCAGGAAAACCAGTATAACTAAAAAATTATAAAAGCAATCCTATTCCCTAGTGCCATGAACATTTCATGTTCAACTAACCATCATCTAATTGACTTTCAGGCCTGCTCTAGTTCTCTTGTAACCAGGGCCAGGAACCCATGACTAGAAAGGTCATAGACACTAAGGGAGAACCTAGAATTATTATTTCACAAAGTGGATATAGTATCAACGTGCCTTCTAAATACACATAGATTAATATAGCTCTCAGCCCTTACCAGAGAAACTTCTTTAACTGTAAGTGACATTGTTAATACAGAGACTCAAAACTAATCAAAATATGAAAGAAATCTATCAGTATTTGAAATGCAGAGAAAAGTTGTTGATGGAGTGTGCTCAGTCCTAAAGGAATACTGATATATGCTTTTCTACTGCATGGCTCGGGGACTATCACACAAAGGCGGTAGAAAGTCTTCATAAACCCAGAATTTAAGAAAGACCAGGGTAGAACAAATGGCTTCTTCGTATGACAGGGCCGTAGTCTTCTTCACACGACAGGGCCGTGGTCTTCTTCACACGACAGGGCCNGTCTTCTTCACACGACAGGGCCGTGGTCTTCTTCACACGACAGGGCCATGGTCTTCTTCACATGACAGGGCCGTAGTCTTCTTCACACGACAGGGCCCGAGCACTCAGAAACTCTGGCACGTGTGGTTACCTGCAGATCAAGTTAGTGAACTGTTCAACCTGGATAGAGGAGGGTACACAGACTGTGCCCCTACTGGCGAGCTATTGACACTTGGTGGCTACTAGGAGAGGAAGTGTCATTTTACCATAGGAGTGTGGCCCCTGGTTGGATGTCCATTTTCTGGTGAACGTCCCAGTGATATAAAACAACTCTAACTTAAGACTTTAACATTAAAACAGGAAATGAAATTGGGAGGGGACTTTGTTGGAAAGGATCTAAGAGGAGTTGGAGGAAGGCTGTAAGGAGCGTATCTGGTCAAAATGTACACACCTACGATAGTCTCAAGGAATGAATGAGAGTATTAAAATAACAAAAGGAGAAAGTAACATATCTTAACATATTATCAAACTGAGAAAGGTGGATTAAACATTGACAACATTTTAAAATGTTTTACAGAGCTAATTACTGCAGAAAAAAAAACTAAAGAAGCTTAATTTATTTCTGTTATAAAAATGATCACAAAGTCACAGAAATGCACACTTCCTCAAAAATGAAGAAATGACTTTATCATTCTACAGATAACTATTTGTAAGTGATAAAGTTATTGCTATTCAAAAGTAATAATAGTGAATTTTTTTCAATACATAAATCTAAGAAGTTGTCTACATGTAACAACTTATTAAATTTTCCAAAGACTCCAGCTAATAAGATTATTAGGGCCATTTCTCAAAGGAGAAAATTGAGGCACATTGATTTTATTTGCTTTATTTAGTATACAACAGACTAATGGTGGAGTTGCAGTTAGAATTGATTAAGAGATAGGCGGCCATAAATTACATTTTAAATCCAAAATTAAATAAAGTATACAAATTACTCTATAATTTGTATAATTTGCTAATTATTTCCTTAATCATCTAGCGATAAAAGAAGAAACAAACCAGTTTTGTTAAAATTTACATAGAATTTCAGTTATGCAGGGTTCAATTGGAGGACAAATTATTGTGAGTATAAAATAATTGATGTTAATCCTGATGAGTCAGAAAAAGATTTGGTCCTTTTGTTCATACCAAACCAGGAGAGATGGAACAGAGCCTTTTGTGTAAACTTAGTCTCTGGGAGGAGAAAAAAAATAAGCTAGAAAGATGTCATAAATGAAATATATATATATATATATATATATATATATATATATATATATATCTTTATATCTTGCTCCATGTCCTTGATTGAATGTTATGGGGGAAGTCCCTTCACAATGTATAACATGGGACAAAACCTCACACAAATTCAGGTGTCATTTGTATCTCTAGGAATTTCTAAAGTAAAACATTAATATTAACAGTGGACAGGACAACGGCTGAAACCACTGGATTATCTACCACAATGCAAAACAAAGGACCAGGGATCATTAGGATTTTTCAGAAAAAAAAAAATCCAGTTAATGTGAGTTCACAAGATTTACCAGGCATATTTAATACATCAAGTTCCTTAAAACCTTATAAACAAAACATAGGTGCTGATAAAGTCAATGTACTTAAAGTGATGAACTCTCCGTGTGTCTTCAGGCACTGAGAGCCAGTCCTCAGGAAAGCGGCTTTCAGGTCAATTTCAGCTTGGTTTTTCCAAGTCCTGAAGTGTACATGGTGTGATGTGTCCCACGTGTCTAAAGTACACATGGTGTGTGGTGTGTGGGGTCTTCAGCAACAGAGTATCACCTCCAAGTTCTTAAGGCAATCCAAGACAATGGCAGTAGCTTATATTGACAACTACTCCAAGGGAAGTTTCTCCTTGGCACAGGATTTTTGCTCACTAGTCTATGGCTTTTGAGGGGAACATTATCACTCCTTGTGGTAATATGACTAACCCTTTTGCTCTCCACATGTGTAATTCATATATGCATTTTTATGAAAGACAACAAGGAAGAAAAGCAAGCAATGGTCCTACCTAGCTGTAAAGCCTGTAGACAACAGCAACCGTTCCCACCATCTATCTCCAATGGTGCAAGGGACACTTACAACTTAGTGGTGATGCTATCTAATTGGATTAAGGCTCACTCAATAGGTTAAGATTATATCTGGTGCTATAAACTAGCCAACTACCCACAGTTGCTAGAGGATCACTTACAACTGCCACTTTCCTAAGTCAGTATAATTTTTACGTATACACTAAATATAGGTCCTCAAGCACACAGATAAGTACAACTCTCGTCCACCATCAAAGAAGCTTTCTTTCTTTTCTTTTTCTTTGTTGTTTTTCAGGAGATTGAGACAATTATAGCTCACAACTGGTCAATGCAGAGAAGAGATGCTCAACCCTGCTTGATATATCTACAGTGCAGCCTTTATACATAAGGATCAGAGAATGCCTTAACTATGTTTGCTATTGTTGTGATGAACACCATTTCCTGGGGAGGAACAGGTTGATTTTGTTCACACTTCCACATTACAGTTTATTACTGAGGGAACTCAGAGCAGGAGCTCGAACACCACAGGAACCAGGAGACAGAAGCTGATGCAGAGGCCATGGAGGAGTGCTACTGACTCGCTTGTTCCTCGTGGCTCACTTAGCCTGCTTTCTTACCATTCCCAGGACCACCAGTCCAGGGGCAACAATGCCCACAGAGACCACCCCACATCAAACAAGGGCATCTTGCTTTAAAAGCATTAAACAGAGAGCTATATGCATCTGAAGAGGGGATTTGTGAGCTGAAATGGAAATATGACCAGTTAAGCCTCTCCATGACAGACAGAGGAGTGGTGGAAGGATGTGGGCACTAGAGAGGCCAAGGATTCCCAAGAGGGATGCACAGGGGTTCTGAGATCACGTAAGCCTATGACACTTCCTGAGTCCTCAGATGTGTTGGATTCAGGGAAGAAAGAGCAAAAAACCTAACCCTTTACTAACATTGTAGAACTTTAAAGAAAAGCATGATATTAAAGGTACTCAGAGAGGAATGAGGAATTGTGTGCAAGGAATAATGATTTGCAAACCATATGAGGCTTTGAGAGACAACCAATGACATCTTAAAAAAAAAATACCAAACATTATGGAACACAAGGTCGACAATTAGCACATATTATTTACTTTAAAAGTAGCATGTAAATGTAAATTGTTTTTTCAGATCTTCTATGCATAGCCATGTACTTTACATTATATCAAAATGTTTTCCATGTGATGAGCTAAATCCTAATTAAAATGCACTGTCTAGAAGCTTTATGACCTAGAAAAAGTTAGTTAATCTTTCCATTTCATTTTCTTCATCTATAAATAGGAGCGCTACTAGGTTACTATAAAATTTTATGTTGTAAGTGAAATGATACTTACAAAATGTCTAAAACTGCTGGGCATACAGGAAGCAACGCATGTCATCTACTGTCACTGCTGTTGTTTACTGAGTGATCACAGTGTCTCTGTGGAAGAGGCCTTGTTTCTATTTTTCATGGGACTGTCTTGTTTGATAGTTAACATCCTATCCAGAATGATAATTAGGGCTTTTAAACTAGGACCTGAACTTGTATCTCTTGCATCCTAGTATTCTGAGTTCTTTTGTTTTAAATACTACTCTTACAAAAAAAATGCTTTTTAATAAACAATATGTTCCAGGCTCTTCATGGCAGAAGATAGCATGTCTCTAGATCTCTCAGAGTTTCAAATTATCTTTATATTCCCCAGCCTATTGGAAGGGGTTCACAACCCTCCACATGCATCCACAGTTTAATTGTACCTACTCTCCAGCCAGTATACACTAATGCTCCCTGAAATTTCTATTGAGCTATACATTGTTGTATCTGTAGGGGGAGACTAAAAAGTGTGGTTTTTAGTCTGGATGTATTGTATTTTTCAGCAAAATCAGGGGTGTCTTAGGAAGAGGGGAGACACTTAATTATTGTTCAGATAAATGCCACTGAAGCCAGGCGTGGTGGCGCACGCCTTTAGTCACAGCACTCGGGAGGCAGAGACAGGCGGATTTCTGAGTTCGAGGCCAGCCTGGTCTACAGAGTGAGCTCCAGGACAGCCAGGGCTATACAGAGAAACCCTGTCTCGAAAAAAACCAAAAAAAAGAGCAATGATTCCAGTCACTTTCTGAAGATTTAAAAAAGTCATGCTTAGTGTACAGGGTTATAAATATTTTCTTTTCTTTTTCTATATTGTATAACTAGTATAGTCACTTTATAGAAGACAAAAATGGGGATCCCGGAGATGAAAAAGCTACTAAATATTGAACTGAGACTTGAAGCCTACAATGGCTGTGCCTGCTTTACAATTTACATCCATATACTTCATGCTGGGGCTGATAACCAGTCTTGGCCCACATAGTTGTCTATCCTGGGGAGGTGTTCCACGGAGCTCCAGAGCTCCAAGCAGTTGCCTGCGAGAATGAATCTTGCTAACTCCATGAGGGGTATTTTATCTTGTTGGAGGACAGAAGGAGATGAGAGAAAAGAAAGGCGGGTGGCTTTATTTTGAGACTAAGAGGAAGCAGAAAGACAAATGAAATAAACCAAGAATACCACATCAGAGCAACCAGAGATCCGATCTAAGACAGGCATTTCATCCATCGGCACTGTTCTGACAAGCAACTAATTAAATCTCTCTGGGGAGAAGGTTCCCATCTTGACTCAGGGCAAATGCTGAGGCCTAAGCCTGTTCAACACATGGGGCTTAGAAAGGACAGCTTTCCCAGATGGTATGATAATCCCTCAGCAACCCTGACACCCGAGTCCCACTGGGAAAGGAGCAGAGGCAGTAGATCATACAGAAAGCAAACGGCCTAAGGAGAAACTCAAAGGCCGGCCTTAGTGAGCACTTGAAACCGATCTCAAGAAATGGAGCAACCATGTCATAGGCTCTTCTAGGAGAGTCTGATGGAGTAGGTATTATCCACTGTGTACAGACATGGGACCAGTGATAGTTAGCGACTGTGGATGCTCTGTGCCTGTCACTCAGCTCCAAGCCCATACTTCTTTTATCATTTGTATTAGGCTCAAACTTTGCCACTGTATGACTCCAGATCATTAACCAGTCACTTCGTTATTAGCTTCTATAACCTGAAGGGCAAAAGTGTAAATTCGCAGGCCAAAGAAAGGGAAGCTGGACCCTTGGTTTCTCTGTTCTGGTATCATCAGCCGTGTATAAACTCTGTAGTCTACACCTACAATGGCTTCTGGATTCTCTCCTAGTTTTTCTCAGACCCACCCAGGTGGACCATAGGCAGCTGGGTGGCGCTGCCTCCTCAGAAACCTGAGCACTCATTTCGAAAGGGCAGCTTTATCTCTTGGCTCACTCAACTGTGGACGGCCGCTGCTTCCTCTGGTCGTACCTGTGCTGATAATGTAATATCAGCCATCTGAGTTGAAGCCCCTCTCACTGAAGCTCCTGCGTCTTTTTGTTTGCTTGTTTGTTTTGACTGAACACAGAGTGACACAGATATATGAAACTTCTTCTTCAACGCTGTACAGCCAGTGGCCATCAAGGTCACTATTAAATCTAGATTTTTCTATGAAAGTTGAGACAGACATTTTTGCTACAAGGAGCAAGGACCGTGACTGGTACACAGTTGCTGAAATGATTCAGTGTCTATAGTTTTACTAAAATAGTAACATGTGTATCCTGCTTTGATAGTAATTTCAATATTTGGAGAGGAAATACATTATAGGTGTGGATGTAACTTTTCAGACAGAACAAGGTTGATCTTAGTTCTGCTACGGAATAGCCACACAAAGTTAAGCAAGCTACTAAATCATGCCAAGACTTATTTTTTTTTTATCTTTAAAATATGGTCCCTCAGAGTATTGCTATAAGTTAATTAACATGTCGAGAACTTTGTAGAGTTTAAAATTACTTTACTACTTATGGCTTAAAAGTCTCTTATCATTTCAGAAGACAGGAGACTCATGGTTAGGGACACAGAACCTTCTCATTCAAGGCAAAAGAATTAGCCAACACTTCCCATGGTTGACATTGGTTGTACATGACTCCCAAGTCTCACAGAGGTCCCATCATAGATGACCGCATGCATAATAAGTCTGCTACAGAAAAAAGATCACAGGGCTGGTGAGATGGCTCAGTGGGTAAGAGCACCCGACTGCTCTTCCGAAGGTCCAGAGTTCAAATCCCAGCATACAGAAAAAAGATCACAGGACTGGTGAGATGGCTCAGTGGGTAAGAGCACCCGACTGCTCTTCCGAAGGTCTGGAGTTCAAATCCCAGCAACCACATGGTGGCTCACAACCATCCGTAA
>NC_034604.1:38314747-38370025 GCF_900095145.1 Mus pahari
AAAAAAAAAAAAAAGAAAAGAAAAAAGATCACTAGGTGGGAATTCACCACTTTTACACTAAATGGAAATAAGACTGAATATCTTATCTGGCAAAATGTCTCCTCAGGCCTCATGAGTCTATTCATGAAAAATAAAACCATAAGAAGTAAGGGCTGTCAAGTCTTCTCATTTTCAAGTCAACCAGCAAGAGCATGCAAGGACACTTCCACATAATTTACTAACAGCTTACTAAATATAGGAAACAGTAACTACCATCACAAATGTTACAAAATCTAATCACAAAATAATATCTTCCCTAATATATACATTTAGAAGCTGGCAAGTAAAGAAGATGACTTACTCAAAGATATGGTTTGGGGATCAGATGGTTGTGGAATCAATAACGAGACATCAAGACCTTGGATTGTAAGTCGTTCCTCTTCACTAGGACGCCTGACTAGGTGGAAAAGGCTGTGCATGTCATCAGTTCAGGCTGCTCAATGGGCTGTAGGGCTCAGTTCCAGTATCTACAGAACTCTTGAGCCTTAAACCAATGACTTGAATATAATTTGTTCTGTTAGACAAAATGAGAACACACTGAGCTCTATGTGCTAGGGTCCATATTTCCCAGTGAACTTCCTCAAAGAGTAAGGATTAGGGGCAGTGGTAGAGTGTGTGAAAGAGGCGGCAGGGAGGGTCTCCACCAAGGTACCTTCACATCCATTGAGATTATGATAGAGACTACCTTTGATAGCTCTTCTAAAGAGAGGGAATGGCCTGGGCAAGAGAATGTGTATCTACAGTAACAGATAATCAGGAGACCGAGACAGGAGGATCAGTTCAGCCTATGAATTTGAGATCAGCCGTGATAATATCCTAAGACCCCATCTAAAAATTAAGAGGTGTTCATCTGTAGTAATCCTATGCTGAACTCAACTAATTCTTTTTTCAAAGGGAGAAATGAAAATGAAAGGATTCAGTCAAGCTTACCCAGGGACTAATGCAAGCACTTCTCCCCTGTTCTCCTGGATGTCAGACCTCCAAGTGTTCTCTGCCTCAGGCTGGGATGCCTGTCAGTAACAAATGACGGCTGTTCTATACTTGGTTGTCCCTCTAAAAGCAAATCTCAAGCTCAGGAAAGGAAGGTGTGAGCTTAGCATTGCCTGGCCTAACATGACAATGAACTCCTACCAGCCAAGGTAATATGCCTATAACTAGAAAAGCTTGATGTCACAAGCTGATAACAGCAGGTAATACGCTGGCTGATTCATTCACCTTCCATTCAAATATTTCTTGAAGGCTTGAGCATGCTAGACACTTTCTTAACTCTCACAGATACAGCTACAGAAAAGACAATCAATTTAATAAATCAACTGGGAATTTCTTATTTATTCCTTTATCAGAAGAATATATCTAGGACCATTGAGTCATTCATAACGTGGTGCTAGTCAGGTGCTAAAGATGTTACACCCAAAGTTCCCCCTCCTAGGCCAGTGGAGAAAAGTTAGCTATTATTCATATTACAGTATAATCATTATTAATGAGATGCACCCAAGAACACAGACACAGGTGATCCTCACCCAGCTTTGGGGGTGTGAGAAAGAGGCCCTAAGAACAGTCAAAAGGGCAGGGAGATCTAGAGAAGGAGGCAGAACCGCCTAGTCTCCTCACCTGTAAGACAGGAATAAGAACACCTTGCCCTCAGGGATGCTATGCAGGTGCGATGAGACAATCGTGTGAAATGTGTCTGTCCAGACAGATGCGAGCTCTCACACCCGGCTCTCTATCTTTATACACACCAGGCTGTCCAGGACATTAAGGCTCTCTCCCCTGTGGCCGGTGGACTGTGAGATCAGCGGCCCACAGAGGAAAAATCCTTTGTCTGTAGCTTCCTTAGTACGGGGACCCAGCAAGTAACCTACTCCAGACATTAGCCTTGGAGAGCCGCCCACACCATTAGCCACTTCGTTGGGGGATTTCTCCCTGTGGCTACGGCTGCACCAAACACAATTCTTCTCCTAAAGTGATTTCCTCTCCCACCATCTCTTCCCCCACCAAGTGATTTATGGCTCACTTAGAGCCTTTTTTCCTTATAACCCATCTGGCCTTCCTACCTCAGCCTGCAGGGAGGGTGGAAGCCTCTGTTTGTAGCTTTGCAGATGGTTTCTATGGAAATGATGACAATATTACAGCTCTTGTGGAGTCACATCACTGCTGATTAAACAAGGAGATGCGACTTGAAAGGGGAAATAAATTTGGACTCAAACATCAACCAAGTCCTTGGAGACAATGAATAGTTTTCATGAAGTTGTTCCTATCAACAGCAACAATAACAAGCTAATATTGTTTTTGTATAAACACTACAGGGGAGGCTTATTTCTCAAGGCCTCTGCGAGGCTCCACAATACAGACAGAAGCAGGCCCCGGGCCAGTGCTCACTGCAATAACCTGACATAACAGCTGAGGATTTCTGGGTGTGTGTCAAGAGGATTGAGCTATATCGTTTGAATAACCGAGTATCTCACTTTTCCAGTGTCACCCACAACCAGAGTATAACTGCTCACGACTGGGCATGGTTTGTTAACTGTCTTCTCAAATTAGCAGGACAAACTGCAAAATGGAAATGCTTGTTTAGGGAGGAAGAATGGCCAGCACCCATTAATAGCTCTCAAATGTGGATATGATAAGGAGGCGAACCGCAGACTGCATCTCTGTGTACAGACCCTGACTTTCACTCTCCCTCACTTCTCTGTGTCTGGCATGTGATTTTTTTAGATCCCTATATCTTACTGTGGCCCATGAGAGGTTTAATGTCCTTCTTTGCATTCATATAGATTTATTTATTTCTATTTTATGCACATTAATGTTTGCCCGAATGTGTCTGTGCACCTCTTGCATTCGATGCCTTAAAATGCCAGAGGAGGGCATCATAGCCTCTGGAACTAGAGTCACAGATGGTTGTGAGCCCCTATAGGTACATGCTGGGAATTGAACCCTGGTCCTCTAGAAGAGCAGGCAGTGCTCTTAACCACTGAGCCATCTCTCCAGCCCCTGTGGTTCTTTTTCTTTCTGAAAGAAGTTTATTGCTTTTTAATCTAAATTAATTTAATGATATTATTTTGGTCTGTCTTTCTCCATGTCTCTCTGTCTCATGTCCTTCATACATGAAGTGGGATAATTATGGTTCTCTCTGAGACTGCACATGAATATAACTAAATTAAATTAATAAATAAACAGAACTTTACAAAGTACCTGAAACAGGGTGATTCCCAACAAGAAATATGTGGAAAGAGCCCAGTGTTCACAGTGGATAAATAATCTCTCTCATACCCCTATGGTAGGGCATTATCCAGCCCCCTCCCAAAATAGATATGGATTTATCACAGAATATAGACTAATTGTGAAAATAGTACATTAATTAAAGAAAGAAAACAAAAGTATGCATATAATACAATCCATTAATGCAAAATATTCAGTATAATTAAATCCACAGCAAGAGAAAGCATTGTAGTTGTTGTTAGACACTAGAGGGAAGAGTGAATATAGAAGCCTTTTGGGGATAGTTAGAAACTTATGGAACTATTTGTCATGATTGTACAATCTTATGTGCATGCGGTAATCAAAGGTAATTAAGTGCTGTATGTATTTTGTCACAATGAAAATACATGTTCTCATATAATAAGTACTTATTTTTATTTTCATCCTTATTCCCCTATTGTGATTTTTAGCTACATGTAAAATTAGAGAGCAGAACTGAACTGTTAGGCTGAATTTTAAAATTGCTTCTGCCTTGCCCGTCTTGTGTCCTGAGGAGGACGCAAGGCTCCTCTGAGCCTTCCTGTATGAATGTGCCCTCAACTATAAAGTATCTTGAAGAACCTTGTAGACACCCATGAATGGATGACCCATGCAGGAGCAAATGACACGTGCTCAGTAAAGTCTGATGGGTCCACGAACAGGCCAAAGGAAAAGCGAGAGCCATCTATGCACACTGAATATCTCCAGGGGTCAGTCTCATCTCCGGCTGAATTTCTGGTCTAGGACAAGTTTGCTGAAGAGTGAGCACACATTTTCTAGTGGCTAGGTATCTTGCTCTCCCAAGGAGACCCTCCCTAGAGAGTCTGGAGTGAGCTGTTATATCAGCTCCCCAAACTCCACTTACTTACTCAGTTGACGTGTCTTAGGTGTGAGTGAGCCAACCCTTGTCTCCATCCACTTCATGATATCATGTAATGTTCACGACTCCAAGAGAGTTTCTTCCCATGATCCTCTTCTCCGTGCAGCCGCAGATATTAATAGCCTTCCCACCTCTCCCTTTTCTAGCACGGCCGGTGACGCTTTGTCCTTCCTAATCACTCGAGCTTCCTTTGTTTTTTTCCCTGTGTGCTATAGATTGTCCTCCTTGCCTCCCCCATTCTCCCGTCTTTGTTTCTCAGCAAACTTAGTTTCACTTCATAAATCCGCATTCTCTGAATGTCTTGCCTTTTCCCTCTTCAATTTGAAGTACAGATTTATTTTTTTAAACTTCCTCCTCCAATCTCAGGCATCTGAAAGATGAACAAGTGCCTTTCAGATTTCCTTGCTCAGTTGCAGGGTTTACCTCAGTGGTCTGGATCTTTTCTTTGACACACACACACACACACACACACACACACACACACACACCGGGCAGGGAGAGATCTGTAACTTGTTTCTTATAATCAAGAGAAATATAGCAGATTGATAAACTATAAAACACTCTTTGTGACTAAAGCATCATTGACATATAGTTTGTGTGTGTGTGTGTGTGTGTGTGTGTACTTCTTGTCTATGTATATTTTTGTTAAACACAATCGAATAGTTGATCAAGTACAGCTTATATAGGCTTGAATACTCACTATCTGGTTTTTATGGGGAAAGTTCACAGACTTCTCTTCCACACTAATGAGAGGCATCTTTTGTTTACTAAGCAGGTATATTAGATGCACTACCTTCATTTAAAACCCCTCATAGCCAGTTCAAACTCTCCATTCCCAGTTCTTGTCCTGAAGTCTTACTGAAAAGATTTTATAGTGTACCACTTTATAACTCCCTCCTGGGTAGTGTATAGAAGAAAACTTCATCCCTAACAAACTTATGCCATTCATCAATTACCTTTTTCTTCTCTAGCCATATCCATTTATCACACAGCTTTCCATTTCATTGGTTTTATTTAGTGCAGTCTAAGTGCTAGGAAGTGGGAATATTACCCAGAGGAAAAGAACCCCTCCTAAGCCCACTTCTAACTGAGCCCAAGCATGGCATGTTTTCTCATTAAGATACTTTAGTTTCCTGGAAATAAACCAAATGGCTCTGCTTTCATTAGAGATCATTTACAATAACAGCATGTGGGACCCTGGGTCCTGTGGACTTGGATTAAGCCCCATCTCTGGCACCATCTTTTGAGTAATATCTACCCTTAGTAGATGCTTTCAATCAATAAAATGCACGAGAAAGCCACTGAGGCCAATGACAATGCTCGCCAGGCAGCTGAAATACAGAATGACACCTGTAAGCTCCTTTTTCACTTCTGTTCACCTTTGCTCTAGCTTTTGGCTTCTTCCATGGGTCCCAGAGACTCTGTAATATTCCCTTCTGCTTTAGATACTATGACATCCTTCTGGATTTGATGAAATTCTGTTTCCCTATTGATCTCAGTACTAACTGCTAGGTATGTCATTTTCAATATTTATCTTATGCCAGTGTCATATATTGCTTTCCATTCAACTCTGATGCTTTGCTGACTCCACACCAGAAGAGTATAAAGATATACAGAAAGCATCAGACATCATTAGAGATCTCATGGTATTGAAGGATTAATAAACAAGTATTATGAACAACAACTTTGCTAGTTTAGATGAAAGGAACTGGTTCCCTGAAAAGCACATTTTTCAAACCCATACCAGAACAAATAGAAATTCTAAGAAGGTAGACCTACATCTATTAAACAAATTGTGTTAATAATTAATAACCTCAGACCAAAAATGCAAATACTAGATGGGTCCACTGATGAATTTTCCAAACATTTAGAGAAGAAATTATATCAATCTTGCACAACCAAAGGTAAAAACATACATTTCCTAACTCATTCATTATGAACAACATTATTGTAATTAAAGTCAGAGGCATAGACTATAAAAAAATAAAGAAAAAGAAAACTACCATCTAATATTTTTGTAGATATAATTGAAAATCTTCAACAATGAATCAAATCTAATAATAAATACAAATAATAATTTTGTACCACAATCAAGAGAGATTTACATCAAATGTGCAAGGCATCTTTAACATTTGAAAGTCAGTCAATGTAATACATAATTATAACAGTGTATACAAGAAAAAAATCACATAATTATATGGATGAGTGCATGAAAAGCAATTTACTAAATTTAGCACCATTCATAGTATTTTTAAAAAGGGCCTGGAAAAATCACAAAAGAGGAAGAATAGCTTCAACTTGATAAAGACTTGTGTAAAAACAAAACAAAACAAACAAAAACTACAGCTAACATCACACATAATGGGAAGAAAAGCAAAACCTTTCTATTAAGCTCAAGAACAAGGCATGTTATATAAGAGAATATACCCTCTAACCAGAAATATTAATCAATATAGTGAAATCCCTAGACAATAAAATTAGATAAGGAAATGCAGGTACACAGATTGGGAAGAAAGAAACTAAGGTGGTACCCCAATAAAATAGGAAAATAATTCTTGTTGTCATTTCTCCAAAAGTAATGAACTTTTGTCTTAATCTTTTATAGGCGTTTCATGAAAGGAGAACACTTTATAACTATATTGACTCATCACAGAGCACACATAGCCAAACATTATCAGCCCATATCCACATGTGGCTCTCAACATTTGGAAGTAGATTGCTTCCAGTGCCTTGTTACTTAGGTCTAGTAACCACATCTTACACACATAAACATCTTTATGAGTCAAAGGCATGAATGGGCCATGAAGAAATATAGGGAACATGGAAAATCGCAAGTATACACATGGCTTAGGCTGTAGGAGTAAACTGCATTGCATCCAAAGTATAGTAAGATTGATAACACTGGTTTCCTTAAAGGTAAATTAATCTTAAATATTTGGGTATAAAATATATGCAAGCAGAATGAGTACATACTTATGAATGATCTCAAAGCACAATATTGATTTTGCTATAGGAAGGCTAAAAGTCTGATTTGTAAAGACAAACTTCAGGCAGCACTATTCAGAAAAATCATTTCCCCCAGAAATAATCCATATTTTCCCACAAATAACAATCATTTACGTAGAAACTAAAAAATAATTGATGCTCAAAAAGTCTTCCTAGAACTAATGATTATACAAAGAATGCAGTCAAGATTTATGTACAAAAGTCAATTGCTTTCTTATATAGCATCATTGAACAGGTGGGCTTGCATAAAACACTATTATTTACAATAGAACTCCCCAAATAAAATATTGTAAATCAAACAAAATATATATGTATAAGATGTATAGGAAGAAAGCTAATAAAAGATATGAAGTAAGATATAAATGAATGGAAAAAAATCATACATCTTCATAGATATAAAGACTCAGTGTTGTCACATTATCAGTACCTTACAACTGCAGATTCAATACATGTCTAAATTTCTGACAATCATTTTGTGAATATTATTAAAATTACTGTAAAGTTTATATGGAAATACAAAAGATCCAGAATAACCAACACGATACTGAATGATAAAAATAAAATGAAAGAAATCGATACTTTAGAGCCTTCAAACATAGTACAAAACTACAGTTATCAAAACAGCATGATATTGACAGAAGAGTAAATATGTGGATCAATGGATCTCAATTAGTAGCCTACAAATAGATTAACACATAGTCAATTGATCATTCCAAAGAGGAAAAGACAATACAAAGAAGCAAAGTAAGCGTCTTTTCAATAACTGGTGCTAAAACAACAGAACACCCATGTGAAAAATATATACAATCTTTATTTCATTCATATAAATTCATTTCAAACAGAGCAGGCATGAATGTGAAATGAAAAAGTCTAAATCTCCAAGATAACACAAGAGAAACCACTGAAGACCTTGGGAACTAGATGGTGCTTTAGAAACAATACCAAATTTGCAAGCCGTGAAAGATCTAACTTGGTAATATGAGATCCATTGGCATTAAGAACTTTGCTCTCTGAATGATAATATCAAGGGAAGAAAAGAAGTCAATGGGAGAAAAATTTCCAAAAGATACATCTGATAGATTATCATTTAAAGCATAAAGAATTATTAAAATCAACAATAAGAAAACAAATGATGTGATTAAAACTTGGACCAAATACTTTAACAGACTTCCCCAAAAGAGCTACAAACATGGATGTTGAAGAAATGATGCTTCATGTACTTCTGATGTCATTGGAGAATTGAAAGTTAAAAATGACAAAATGCCATTATGCTTATTAGAAGTAGGAGACTGATAATTGCAAAAGCTATTGCAATTTTCTGAGGAACAGGAACTCTTTTCCACCACTGGACAGCATGCAAATTGACACAGGCCCAAATATACACTTGCCAAATGTAGTCAATTGTAGTCCTTGGTATTTACCCAAATGAATAAAAAATGTTTGTACTTACAAAATCTGCTAACATATGTAATTTTCAAACTTTGTAGCTGCTCTAACTTCTTTCAGTGGTGAAACAAATAATCTATGGATATGGCCAAACAAGAGAATATTATTCAGTACTAAAAAGAAATGAGTTATCAAGCATGAAGAGATATGGAGGAAACTGACATTTGTACAAATTCACTGAAAAATAAAACAGCTTATTCGGAAAGAATGAATAGTGTATTATCCTAATTATACCAGCTTCCCGAATCCATTAGTCTCCTACCAATGAATATGGAGAGCAGACCTAAGGGACTGGAATACCCATAGATGTCAGTACCCAGGTAGTCCTAGAGCTATTTTTCCCAGGGAGTTTGGAGATGGCCCGTATCTGAAATCCTAGGAAGGAGAAGACTGAACACAATGATTAGTGGCTGTCAGGGGTCATGGGAATATAGGTACAGCACAAAGGAATTTTTAGGGCAATGAAACTATTCTGTAAGATGCTAGAATGGTAGAGAAATGTTTGTCAGTTTGTCTGAATATACAATACCAAGAGTAAATCCTACTGTGAACTGTAGGCCTTTAGGTGCTAATGATGTGTCCGAATAACTATCAGTTATGGGAAACATAACACTTGGCTGTGCAGTAATGGCAGTAAAGACTGTTGTGTGTACTTGGGGACAGAAACACATTAAAATTCTGGGTTTTCACCTATCTTCGCTCAAAGCATTTGTAGGGTTTTGTTGTTTCTGCCATTTGTTTTGATTTTCTTTATTTTTGAGTAGCTTAGTCACATTGCTCTACTGTAACGCAACACTACAATTATGTGGCAAGTAAATAACAGAACTTTATTTCTTATACTTAAGTGGGGCATCAAGGCAGATTCCCTGTCTGGCAAAGGCAAGCTTTTTGGCTTACAGATGGAGCCTTCTTGCATTTTTACATGGAAAAGCCAAAATAGCTCTCAGCATCTTTTTCATAAAGACAGTGAATCCTGCTTATTCACAGAGCTCTGCTCTGAGGAGCCAGATCTCCTAACTTCTTAACAACCATTACACAGAAGGTGTGGGGTTTTACAGACTGAGGTGTGGGCAATCACATTCAGAGACTGGAGTATGGGGAAAAGGAACCTGATCACAGAAATATTGCATCTTCCCATTTAGTTTGGAATGCGTGCAGTGTGTGTGTGTGTGAGTGTGTGTGTGAGTGTGTGTGTGGGGGGGGTACAACGGTGGAGAACAGGGCTTGACTTTGAGATATCTTTTTCAAGTGCTCACTACCTTATTTTTTGAGACAACATCTCTCGTGGAACCTGGAACTCTCTGTTTTGAATAGCTGTCTTGCCAGGGTTTCCCTAGAATGTCCTTGTGTCAGTGTTCCAGTGCTGGAGTTACAGACACAAGCCACCACACCTGAATTTGAATTGTGTTCTGCATTCCAAACCCAGGTGCTCATATATGCACAGCAAGCACTTTACCCATTGAGTCCTCTCTGCTGCACTTAACATTATTATAGTTGACATTGTTGCTTGCTGTTTTAGGTTCTCATACTCCACAAATATGGAATTTTACATGTAATGTGATAATGTACATATATACATCTATTTGTATATATAAATATTTGTGTGCACAGGTCTACAGAATATCAATCATGCACAAATATTTTAGATAAGACCTTTCTTCAGAATCAGAAAAGTTTCTGCGCCACTACCATAGTAACCATCTGGACCAGCCCTCTCATTTTAGGAAGGAGGTAACTTTGGCTCAGAGAATTGGCAAAGCTACAGCTAGTAAATTGGTTGGGGCTGGAAGCTGAGATAGCTAATGATGTTTCTGGTTTTCTTTGCTCTCCCTACCGCTTTTTATTGTTCTCCAAAGAAGGTGAAGTGTCTTTCAAAATACCATGAGGACACATAGAGAACAAAGATATATCTTAACATTATTTTCCTAGAAGTTTATCTAGAAAGTTTAATCCAGCCAAGCAGAAGTGGAGGTTCAGCTCATACTCCTCTCAGCCAGCTTCCTACTCCTGATAAGTTTTGTCTCATCTCACGGAGGCATTTCTAAAGAGTGATGCCCAGCAGAAATAAATCATAACCAATATCAGCTACAGGAGTCGCTGATGGAAATCCTAACAGACAGCAGTCCAGCCATCTTAGACTTTACCAGAGCAGTCAGCAAAACCAGGTTTCCAGGGAGCATTAGTTTGAGGGAACTCTGCCAATTGCAACATTACTTAGAAGACATGTTTTGCATGTTCCTTAAAACCCACTGTTAAACTTAACCAGAATGCCAAGAATTTTCAAATACTTCAGTTTTGGGTCCAGGAACACAGGACTCAAGCTTATCGTGTCAGTTGGGATAGCAAGATCACTTTTCCCTAGGCAGCATCTACCCTTTTCTTTGCTCCAGTACTCCCATATAAATCATTTGCACTCCTGAGCTTGGGCTCCGACAGCTAGAGGCCTCTGTAAGTCTGGGCTTCTATTTCCACCAGCCATCTTTTTTTTTTTTTTTTTTTTTTGTGGGGCAAGGAAGGGCACACCGACCAAATTTGAACACTTAGGACGGCAAAGTTAAGGGTTCACATCTTATCCAGTGGAAATTCTCCTGTCTACCCATAGTGCCATGGCTGACTTCATAGGGAAAACATCTTGCACAAAAGAGCCTCACATGGAAACCAGGGAAGTAGCAATGAGTCCCTGGGACTGAGTCACCAGCAGAACCATGCAACCAAAATGCCATGGCTTTGTTCTCCTGGATGACAAAGCCTCTGAGGTATCATTTGTTCTTGCAGACTCGGTGTCATAACTCTGCTCCTCTTAGTAATTTTCTTTTTGCTTTGAACATTACACTTTGGGTGGAAAAAAAAAACAGCTTAAGGAGTGATTAAAACACACACATTTTACTTAAAATTGCTTTTCTATGCACTTAGTGTCATTTTATGAGTATTAGCCAATTTTGGAAGACTTCGGCAGTGTGAAAATTTTTCATGAGAAAAATTTAAGCACGTTATTAAGATAACCATTTGCACCTGGCTGTAGAACCACAAAACTGGCTTGTAGTGATGACTGAAGATAAGAATTGGGCATTCCCTGTATAATGTAGAAAGATGTTTTACATTTTTATTCTGCCAAACACTTGTTAATAAACCTATTCATAATTTGCTAAATATACTCATTCCCTTAAGAAGAGTGTGGTAATTAGTATGTCAGAGATAAAATGTATGTTTTTTTTTAATCAGCATCTTTTCAATAATCGTTTAATAGGCTTAGATGGGCGTGGAAAAATAAGGATCTTGCACCAACTGTGCTCATGGGCTGAGCGACTCATCTCAAAGCTTCCCTGAGTAAGGAGCGAGTGACAGGACAGTGGGGGTTTTTGGTGTTGATGGAAGATCTGTTCTTGCTTGGTATTATCTTGACATGTCAGGGGCTAGGGTGATGCTTAGGCTGGTGAAATTAAAATAATAATGCTACCCACTGTCTACAAAAAGCACCAATCAGAAAAGTCAAGGGTTTGGGTTCTGCTTCTCTCTACTTATCACCTATGTGATCAGGATTATTTGGTGTACATTTCAACTTCCTGATACATGCAATCGTTTCGTGGAAAAATAAACACATAACATTATATAAGAATGTGCCTAAAAGTTGCTACTTGCTATCATGTCTGTAGATGGCACAAAACTGATAGAATTATGTCATAAATACAGCTTGAAAAGTACTGATCAATTAGAGGAAAGAGCTAAGATAACGGAAAACCTACAAGGAAGAAAATAAGATCCTATAGTTGTTGTTGTTTAATCCACCTGAACTATCATGAAATGGACCGTTTCAGCATCAGAGGGGCTTATGAGAAAGAGTTTCTGAAAGCTTGGTTAACAAGGAGCTTACTATGGAGACAATAAGACACAGATAATTAATCACTAGCTGTAATCTTGTACAACACAAGCATATGCTGCATGTAAATCCAGAAAATTAAGCAGCCTAATGCACTTTGTTATGGTTGCATCCCATCTGGAGCTCCAGATTCAGCTCTTAAGCCAAGGCACACCGTCTTTTCAGAAGAAAATGTGTACAGTACAGCATAGCCTGAGAAAGGAGTTGCAACACTGGAATGCACCTAAAGGAGGAAGGCAAGGAAACTCTGGATAACGAGACTAATAAAGATAAGCTGCTTATAGTCAAGCACTCAGTAGGCAGAGGCAGAGGCAGAGGCAGGATGGTCATCACAATGAGTTCCTTCCTACCCTGAGCTATATAACAGGACCCCAGAGAAAGCCTTCAGAGGTAGAGAAAGAGACAGAAACTGACAGAGCACATGTATGTGTGCGTGTGTGTGTGTGTGTGTGTGTGTGCGCGCACGCGCTCACACACACACACACACACACAGATTGCCTACAAACATATAAAGGTAAATGAAGTTGGGTAGTATAATAATATATGCTAAGTTCTAATTATAAACCAAGTAGTCAGTGTTGTTATCACCTTGTAGATGGGAAACCTAGAGCCCAAGGACTCTTGGTTACAGGCTTCATTTATATATTTGGTGAAGAGATGATGTCAGCCCTGCCCCAATAGTCCATCCCTAATTTCTGGAAGATACTAGAGTTGTTTAGAAGTTATTCCCAGCCTTGCAGGATAGTGGTAAGCATGTATTCCTCGAGTTCCTCTAAAGTCATGTGATTGCTTTAACCAATGAGACATGAGCTCCCATCCTACTCATAACTTCTGCAAGAAAGTTCCTGTGTCTGTGTACAACTTACTACTTAGACTGTTCCCATTGCTGATGTGTGGAAGTGATCTCTGAAGGACAATGATGATCAGAAATTCCCTTGTGACCTTCGTAGACAACTGGCAGGGGCCAAAAAGTGGTTGTTGTTATTGTTTTGTTAAATCATGGAGGCTTAGGACTCCTAACCATGCCCCTACCTGATTTCATTTGTAGACAGACATGAGAGCCAAACCCATATACTTAAAATCTTTTAAATGTCTTTGAATAAGGAAATGCTTTTTTTTTTTTCTAAGAATAAACTGCAGAATCAAACAACCCTGAGATTTCACCTCATACCAGTCAGAATGGCTAAGATCAAAAATTCAGGGGACAGCAGATGCTGGACAAGATGTGGAGAAAGAGGAACACTCCTCCATTGCTGGTGGGATTGCAAGCTTGTCCAACCACTCTGGAAATCAGTCTGGCGATTCCTCAGAAAACTGAACATATTACTACCGGCAGATCCAGTAATACCACTTCTAGGTATATACCCAGATGTTCCAATTGGTAATAAGGACACATGCTCTGCTTGTGGACGTTGTACATCGTGGTGCGGAGCCTAGTGCGCACCACGATGTACAACGTCCACAAGCAGCTAGCTGCATATATAGCAGAAGATGGCCTATTTAGCCATTGTTGGGAAGAGAGGCCCCTTGGTCTTGCAAACTTTATATGCCCCATAGAGGGGAACACCAGGGCCAAGAAGTGGGAGTGAGTGGGCAGGGGAGCAGGGTCGGGGGGGGAGGGTATAGGGGTCATTCGGGATAGCATTTGAAATGTAAATGAAGAAAATATCTAATAAAATAATTTAAAAAAGAATAAAATGCATATACTCTATAGGTAGGCGAGCTTGTTAGCTTTCCAATCTAAGATGTCTAGAACTTGCTTCACGAGGTAGTGAGTAGTAGGCAGCAGATATTTAGACCAGTGCAGATGTCATTTTACACCAGCCTAGGAAAACAGATGTTTTAAATAAGGAATTTTAATATCAAACATGTCTTAAACACCTCCAATGTGCCAGGCATCCCAGGCAGGGCCAGAGATAAACCCAAACACACAGTCCATAGCCTCAAGGCCTCAAGGGAATAACCATAAGTATAGAACTAGATAACCCGTGTGTGTGTGTGTGTGTGTGTGTGTGTGTGTGTGTGTGTGTGTTTTAAACAGTGTGATTAAAGAAAATTAGAGATAATAACATGGCCTGCAAGAAGCAGACAGCAAGCCTGAACTTAAAAACCCATGTAGCTCTAGCAACCCTGCTGATGTCTAAGTCATATTATTATTTTTCAATTAAGAGCCAAAAAGTATAGAGTTTGTGAAAGGAAACAAAAAAAACGAGAGAATTGCTGGGTTTGAAGGAAGACCATTTTCCCTTTCTCTAGTTACCATGCTTCAATCTTGCAAAGCAAGCATATTATCTGGCTTACATCAGGGGTGTTCCAGCAAAGGGAACTGACTCACAGCAATTGTGTCTAGCCTTTCCCACTCCCTCCTTTCCCACTTACGCCAGGAAAGGGACATTTTAAGAGTCATGAAGTTAGACATGTAGAGAAGCAATTAGCTTTCTGTAGAGGGCTATTCTTCTGCTGAGAAGTCTGCCAAAACCTTTCTTGTATACCAGAAGCATTTCCTAAAAGGGCTAGTGGGCCGGGCCTACAGGAGTCTCATACTCAGAGGAAGAAGTGATGAAGATCAGGAAGCAGATGGGTAATTCCGAGGCATGCCGACATTGTCTTACAAAGGATCACTCTACACAGAACTAGCTCCGGGTCTTGTTTTCCCTGGTTAGGAACAGTACTTAAAAGTTTGTTTAAAAAAAAAAAACAAAAAAAAACTATCAAAAATCGAGCCAAGGAGAGATAAGCTGTCCTTTCACTACCTCATTGCATTTTAATGGAAAAACAGCTCAAAGCAGGATGAGTATTAACCGTAATCACGGTGAGGCAGACATTTCCATTGCAGGATATTATTCATGATGGCATTAGTGAGGAATAATACACGGGGTGTGTGTGTGTGTGTGTGTGTGCAGGGGGTGGAGTGTGCAGCCATTGCCTAGACCAGGGTGAGGTCATCTGGTTACTACTGTTCCCCAACTCAAATCCTACGATTTGAACGTTGACTCCTCCAGATCTGCACCAACCCTGAATTTTCTAAACCATGCCTCTGACTTTTTATGAGATAAACACATAAATCTTTGTAGTAAGCTCAGTACGGCATGAGTTTCTCTAAAACACACACAGAAGAAATTAGCTTTAACACATGTAAGAGCAGCGGGGGGCTGGCAGCTCGTGCTAGTTTAATATGCACTTTTAATGCCCCTGTCTATTTTCAAATACGTATTTTTTTTTTTTTTTTACAGAGACAGCTGCATCCCTTGAGACCCAGGCTCGTGCCAAGCTATGTACACAAATATACTCTTAATAAACACAGATGTGGAGCGTCATGCACGGAGATTCAGATGTTTAGAGGCCCCACACCCAAAAGTTTCAGAAGAGTCAGAGAGTCACCCCATTTTCTTAGCATCAGTATGCCCTCTGCCCTGGTGACCTGGATTAAATTTTAATCCGGGACCAAGGGGAACCAAGACAATTGTTCTGTTGGTTCATCAGAAGTAAAGGAAGTCTGGGAATCGCTAAGCCTTCCCAGACCAGGGTTGACACACCCACCTAGAACTAACCAGCCAGGGTGCAGGTGGGTGACTGGGATAAAGACCCAGACCTGAGACCCTTGCAGTGCACACTGGAAGATGCCACAATTGGGGACACGTGAGAACTTGGGCCCTTTGAGGATGCCCTTTTTCTCAGCCCATCTCCTTGTAAAGTATGAGTAAGAAAGTTGTACCCAAGCCATGGCGGCTGAGGCTGAGAAGGGGGCCAGGGCTAGAGGGGAGAAGACCCCGGGTTCCCTTACCTTGTCCTTGGGACCGAGGTTTTGCAAGACCTCCTTGCCGGTGGCGCTCCGGATCTCCACCCCGGCGGGCTTGGGGGACTCCGGCGCTGGCTCCCTGCTCTCCTCCCGGCCCGGGCCCCTGCGCGCGTCTCCTTCAATCCCCGGCCGGTTCCCTGCGCCGTGGCCGCTGCCCTGGCTGCTCCGGGGAGTCTTGGCGCCTCGCTGCCCCACACTCAGGGCATCAAAATCCAACGTCTTGCTCTCGAAGGCGCCCTCCACGTTGCAGAACATGCCACCGTACTTCTGCCGTGGGACTTGATCTGTGGTGCCAGGACGGGCCAAGTACACAGGCAGGTCGTCCTCATGGGAGCTGTCCCAACCCCTTCGGCCCGAAGCCATGGTTCAAGCGACAGCGACTCAGGGGCTTTCTTCTTCAGAGGCTGAAGAGAGCAGCGGCCAGCAGCGCGCACAGAGCCACAGTGATGGGGCGGGAGGAGGCGCCAGAGCCTTCGCGCCAGAGGCGGCAGTGCTGCTCTGGTTCCTGCCTGTCACCCACCAGCCAAGCTAGTGAGCCTCAGCCCAGGCTCCGATCGCCCCCGGGACCGGGATCGTCCGCCCGCTCCAGCCGCAACTCCTTGGTCACCCCCAGCCCTACTGCAGCCTCAGCTCTTGTCCCAGGTCCAAATCCAAACTTGTCGCGCGCTCAAGTTCGGACACACGCTCGCTGGTCTCGCCAGCTCTGGACACTTGATTCATACTTAGATACAATTCAGATTGTCTTAGAAATAATTAAACTGAAACACTTGGGCACAGGGGCACACAAACTGTGTGTGTCTATTTGCACTCCTGGCACACACACACACACACACACACACACACACACACACACACACACACACAGACACTTTACTTTTTGATCCTCTTGTGGACACAAAGCAAATTGCCCAAGATGTTTATATGTGAAAGTTAACTACTGAAACTTACCACAGACGCCTGGCCCTAACCACAGCCTATACCTTCTCATCCAATCTCAAAATTACACCCGATTCCAGAATCTGGTTCAAGAACCTTCACCTTCACATAACAAATTCCTGAATTGTGTTACATCTAAACCTTCAAAGCACACACATACACACACACACACACACACACACACACACACACACACACGCAAACACACGCTCGTGCACCAATATGCATACATACATGCTCGTGCCGGGGAGAGAGGAAGTCCTCTCACTTTGCTGGCAATTATAAAAGTAATTGTGAAATGATCTCACCAAACCCTATACTTAACTCACCTATGCCATCCCAGACTTTGCTTTTTACCCAACTTCAATTCGCCTCAGACACAATTACACTGAATCACAGACAAGAACACATTCCCAGATTTTATTTTGCAAAGTGTTTTCGATAATATCTTGTTCTTCAAACCAACTACAGGCTTATACCTCATATAGTGACTGAAGCCAACATTCACCTCTAAGAATTCCATACTTAGGTAAAACACAAGCCTAGATTTACCTCTTAAAACAAAACAATGACAACAAACAAACAAACCCAAGCAAAGGCTTTGCATTCCATGTTCCCTATACCCAGAGGCTTGTGGAAGATGTGCCAATAGTCTTTCCTGCACATCTACCCATAGGCTCTGACCTAGGTCTTGCTAAGTGAAACAGAAACCATCAATCATCAAGTTCACACTGCACCTGTACACACAGACTAAGCCAAGAAGGAACAGTACCCTGATTTAATTGGGTCCCTCTCAGAGGTGCATCGTTTACTCAACTGACACTCATCAAGTGCCTTCCTACTCTACAAGGAATGCTAGAAGAGCAGCTATACACAGATGGGGCCTGTCTTCACCATGCCTGAAGCCTTCCCTCTAGGCCCAACATTAGCTATACCATGCTCCATACCTATCTTTACTCTCTGAACTCATTTCCTTCCACCTCTCCAAGCCCCAAAGAGGAGGAAGTTTCATTTCTTTAGTTTACCTTTGCATATGTTTTGTGTAGCACATGCATAGGTATGGGGCAGAAGATCCATGTGACCCTTTTTAAAAGATGACAACAGCATCAAGGGACACGCATGGGCTCCTGTGACTGTTTCGTATAGGCGAACTCAGGGTTTCTGGATATGTAGCAGGCGTCTTTGTGGACACAAGTGATCTTCAAAGACATCTGCAGTGCCAACTTCATAGTGGACTATAATTCTAGGGACTATGATACTAAGGAGCCTCAATGGCAAGCTGGAGTCTGGCAGTCTCACAGGATTGGGAATGAAAGTTGATTTGAATTAAAAGCAAACACAGATGTGTTAATGTAAGCCATACCTATCTATACACAAGGGAATAGAAAAGATACTCACTAAATACCCTGTGCACTCTGAAAACGATGCATTATGTCTTAAACCATCCTCTAAGCACCTGATTCTTTTTGGCATCTGCTTGGTTACTGATGGACCAAGGGTTACTTGTTCCCTTGTGACATTTCTGTTACTCCTCATGCCTTCAGCTTCTAGAACCTTGCTCTGTGCACTCTTGCAGGCCCCCTATTCTGTGGAACACAGTTGGGAAATAAATGGGGACATGGAAGGTAGTCATAGAGTTCCTGAGAGTCTACTAGAAATCTACACTGCTAGGCTCTGTATTAAAAACATTTCTGGCCACGTGTTCATCAGCATTAATAGATTCTGCAGGTCTGCTATCTTTATTTTTTTTTTGTACAAAAGTTTGTGAGCAATGCTTAGTTTTGGATGAAGTCCTAACTTGTAGCAATTATGTGCAAATTGTATACAGCTTTCTTTGATACGGGCTACATTCCGATATAGATGCACACATGCAAGCATTCACCTCCATGGCTCCTAGGCATGCACAGAAGATTGTGCAGTTCTATGTGCACCCTTTGCACCCTCTTCTTTTTTCCAGACATATAGTCCTGGCTGTCCTGGAACTCATTTTGTAGACTCAGAGGTCTGCCTGCCTCTGCCTCCCGAGTTCCGGGACTAAAGGTATATGTCACCACCACTGCCTGGCAACACTCTCCTTTTATAGTTCTGTTCTGTCATTACTCTTCATAATGTAATGTGCACACCCAGTAATAACATTTGTTAACCAAACATTACATTTCAAAGGCAACCACTGTGTATACACACATGTGCTTAAGCAACCAAGCAAAGCATTGTGTTACCTAAACGACTGAAAGAAGAGTGGCTGATCTGACTTCAGTTCTGCAACCACGTGGCCTTAGGTATGTGTCATTTTTCACTGGTTTTGTCTCTCTCTTACATGTCTGGGTCTCTCACCCCACAAGTTTATTGAAGGTTTCAGATTCCGAGTAATACATCATGCTAAAAATCTCATATGCATTGACATTACCCATTATGATTTTTTTTTTTTTACCATTCTTCCTTTTATAACCAGCAGGAAAAAGTGAAGCACTTTTCAAAGTTTTCACTTCAAGTTGGAACTCAGACATTCTACTGGCTGATTGCTCTTAAACATCACATCATTCTCTGGTATGGCTCCCTCACAAGTTCAGGGAAATCACAATCAGGATGAGCAAAAGTCAGGTGTCAGACAACAGCACAGCTCTAAGTGCCTGCCTTGTTCTTGAGTGGAAGTTAACTTTGAGACAAGGACTCAGACAAAGAAATGTCCTATCACTTAGATGTGCTAGCCTCAGGAGCACATGGCATTTAGATGTGCTGCCTCGGGAGCACATAACATTTGTATCATATATCTTTACAGTAAGAAGATAAATACGATGATCACACACAAGAAAAGCACTATATCTGCAGGCACTTAACCTACAGTGCCCAGGAAAGTCGTTACTCAAAATCACCCTCAAAACAGTGAACGACTTCTCTAACACCAGCAGCTGAAGAGAGCTTTAAACTTGTCATACCAGATCAAATTTGCATTTCCTGTAACTGCAGTAAATCCCATGCCACTCTGCATTGGGATGACTTGTGATAAAAGTCCATAGCATATCCGATTATAACTTCAGAGAAATGTCTTCCGGAGGCATCTTCTATTACCCATAGATCAGCAGAAGGCAAGAATGCTTCAGTAGTCAGCAGTAGTAAGCACTGTACAGTCTCTGTAAGGAAACACAGGATGCATTCAGTGTAAAAAGCAAACTGTACCATGTTCTTCTAAGAAAAGTAAAAGCAACAGGATATAAAATTTTACACTCATTAAGGCAGTGGGTGCATGCTCAAAGACCAAGGGAGAAACAGACTGCCACATAGCTTGCATTTAGTCAACAGTAAACATTTTTGTTTACTTTTTGCCGAGTTTTTTTTTTTTTAATTACATAATCGTAAACTTCCCTTTACAATACAACTAGACAAAAGGAGTCTATGAGACTGGAAGAAGAAGAAAGCACAAGAGTTACAGGGTGTTAAAGCAGGTGGCATGAAGGAGCATAGACCCAAGCTACAGAAGAGATAGTCTTGCAACTTAGACAAATGAATCCGTTATAGTAAAGTCGGCTGAGCTCGCTGTGGCACGCTCCTTGCTGGTTTGCCCATTCCTAAGCCCAAAGGGCTCCATGGCTTCTATCACAAGCATAGCTCTTCACACAAAAGGCAGAGTGTCTCCCATACAGCTATTCTGTCTTGACATCACAGATTAAAGACTGAGTTATGGGTGGCTTATCATTTTCTCTGGACAAGATGCTGGAACCTTTATATTTTCAGAAGTTTCCCTATTCCTCCTTCTGGATGGAGAGAACATGTTGCTAGTGTTATTATGGTATCAAAGTCACAATCCTGGCACAAAAAGATCCTGGAATTCTTTGGGGGAGATTCTTGCTTTTTTTTTTTGGATGGGGGGGTGTACATAGGATCATGTTATTTATCTCGGGCTAGCCTTGAACTTGTGACCCTTCTGCCTCAGCCTCCTGAATGCCTAGGCTTGTATCCTACAATGCTTTGAGGAACCAGGGAAACCCAGAGCCAAATTCTTTCATGTTTGTGGTCTGAGTATAAAAGCTTCCTGCTGTTTTTGAAACTGTGTATACAAACAGCTCAAAAGAGATGCAGCCCAAGGGCTCACAGTTGACAGCAAGAATGAAGAGTATGGTTCAGTTAACCATAGCTAGCAGTGGGCAGCTCCAGGGACAGTAGCAGCTATATGATTTTGACAATGAATTTAACTATTTCTAAACATAACCCATCTTTCTTGGTTATAAAAATTTGAAACTATATCATCTTTTCCATATTTTATGAACAAGGAAGTAAAAAAAACCTTTATTTTTCTAAGAACACTAAATATAAATGAGGCAGGGTTTACAAAACATTTGCCACTCTTCCTGATGTGCAGTAAGTGCTAAAGATTAACTCGTTATTTTTCCCAGTGTCAGACACATAGTTACTGCACAAAATTTACACTAACCATGTTGTATACCTTCAGCCTTGCAGAATTTTCTGGAGGAAAATGAAAAACACTGTATGCTTAGGACAGATAGTGAAAATCATTGCTGTCTTCCATATACCTCCATCGACCTTATGAATTTCTTATTAAATATTTACAATATTCATATCAGTAATAACTGTACAAATATGTATAAACTACTGTGTCACTAGTGAGTAAATCAATAAGATCATTGGATCCTTTTAAGTTCTTTATGCATTTCTTTGTTTCTAAACATATTCATGTAGGCAAAAAGACAATGAGAATACATGGGAACTATTCTATTACTAGAGAGCAAGTCAATAAGATTATAGGTAATTTTTGGTTTCTTCATGCATTTGTATATTTTTAAGTATATTAACAAGTATGAATTACTTTTATAATCATAAATAATATTATTCTTGAATGTGTGTCTGGGGTGGTATTTTAGCTACAAATACATGAATTGTGTACGAAGAAAATTGCTCATAGAGAATTATTGATCTGAACTAGAATATCTTACTCTATTGGGAAGACATAGTGCTGAAAATTTGAAGTAAAAAAAGTATGAAGTCATCTTTGTTGTCAGCTTAGAATCTTGTGCACAGAACCTCTGCAGCTGGGCAGCTGAGTGGGGGAAGGATTCCTGTGATGTGGATGTGAAGTGAGGGCTTGCAAACGTGCTCAAGGTAAGTCCTTCCCACCAGCCAACTAGGTAATAGGACATGACATGTCACTCACCAGGTGGGGCATGGCTGGAATTTCCTTTCCAGTGTTCTTTGCTGAGAATGCCTTCTTGATTCTTATCATTCTCAAATGCTTTAAAGGCAATGCAAATGCAGAAACCCCCTTTGCCTTCAGTCGAAAAGAGACAAGTGCTTCAAGCAGCTGCTGATCAGGACGATAAAATACATATCCACTTCCTGTGCTCTTGTGTTCTTGTCTTCCTGGTGCAAACTCACAGGCACAATTTAAATTCTGAAATAAAGATCTCTACACAGGAGCCAGACAATGAGTTGAGTTACTACCCAACTACCTGCCACTTGTAGCATTTACTATGTTTCTAAGTTTTTGCTTAGTTTATTATTTTATTAAATTTTCCAGTTAATACTCATGGTCACAATCCATTTATAAATTTACCATACCAAGTTGATATTATTACTATGACAATCTAGTTTTATTTGTTTGATAGAACAATCCCCCTACTATTTACTCTTCAAAGATAAAATAATAACAGCAAATCCAATATTTCCCTCTCCTTCTGTTTCAATTATAGTTTTAAAAATACAGGAAGACAGACAGTAATCTAGTAAACCCCCATGAATTCACTAGGTATGATTTATAAATTTTCACCTGATTTTCCTCATTTGCTTTTGAGTAACATGCACTGCATTGAAGTGTGCTACTTACAATGTTCTACAGTCAGTCATCTACTAAGAGATTATCATTTTCCTGCAATTTTGAAGACTATTGTCTCTGTTAAATAAATGACTATTGACCCAGCACAGGGGAAGGGCAGGGCCAAGTAGTGGGAGTGGGTGGGTAGGGGAGCAGGGACAGGGGTGGGGTATAGGGAACTTGCGGGATAGCATTTGAAATGTAAATAAAGAAAATAATAATAAATAAATTTAAAAAAATGACTATGTGTATGCTGTATCTGTCCATGTACACATTTCTCTGTGTGTGCATGTGTGTGGAGGTGAAAGGTCAATCTTCATTGACTACAGGATCTTTCACTGAACCTGGAGACTCTCAGTTTGTCTGTATTAGCTGTTCAGCAAGCCTCTAGCATTCTCTTGTCTCTGTCTCCTCAGAAGTGAAATTAGAGGCTCATTTCTTCACCCAGCTTTTAGCATGTGCTGGGAATGTGAACTCACATCTTACATGTGTGCAACCAGCACTATGTCAATGGAGCCATCCTCCCAGCACACAAATAAGTGAATTTTCTAATTATTTGTTTTCAAGCACAATCTTTGACCAGTGTAGCCAGTATAAAGAGCCCTTCATTCTTGGAAAGCTGGAAACTGCAAAATTACCATCAGGTAATCGCATCCCAAAGTGAAGGAAATCATAATTCGTATACCAAAGCAAATGGTCTTCTACTCCAATTCTAAGACTTGTGTCTTCAGAACACTGGAATTCTCATTAAGCTGACCGTATGTTACAGGCATCTTCAAGAATAAACCATGTTTCTTCTGAGAATGCTTTTGGAACTGGAAAGGGAAATTCCATATACTATTTTCTGAAGTAATTTTCATTCAGCATTCCCTTGAGTTTAAACTAGGTAATATACAAGGAAAAACACACAAATAAAATGAACATAAAAGGGATATCCCACCCCCACCCCCAAATCTTTCTGGACCCAAAGACTTGAGCATGTTCATGATTTTTCCTAAGTGGAAATCAGACAAAGGTATAAGTAGCTGATACTAAAATTTGGGATGAATTGGGAAAATGGCAAACAATTTCTTCACTGAAAACATTATGGTTATGTATAGAACTAGAAAATATAAATGTATTGGCTATGGCTTCTTCCCAAGGTGCTTTTCTCCGCTTTTATTTTTCTTTTAATAAATTACTCCTTGTCTAGACTGCGCCCTGGAATGCCTCATTCCCTGAGTTCTACTTTTATTAAGATAAATGAGTAGGAATCAGTATCCCTTATGTGTTTCCAAGGTTTCCACATAATTTATATTGGAAACCCAAAGAAAAGTACAAGCACACAATTAGTTGAATAACAAATCCACAGTTTTCATATCTTACAAAGAAATATCTGAGTATTTATGTGATGCATGGCAGGACTGTTAGAAAAATGTAGACATGAAGTCAGAAACTATGAACCACAATTCTGGATCCATGAAAGACCAAATAGATTTTGGGGAATTACATAAGCTCCATTTCTATTTGTTCATCAATGACACAGAAAAACAAAACAAAACAAAACAAAACAAAAAACAGTTGTTATGTTAGGGAGGAAAATCAATAGGCATTCTGCACCAGGTTGTAACTGTGTTCTGTAAATGTTGCTCTGATTTTCTTCAGGGCCTGCCCTGTGACTTAATAGGCTAACAGTAAATGCGTCAAGTTAGTGTCAGTGCAAATCTTCCCTTTACAGAGGTAGAGTAGCATGAATAATGTGGCTACTGGTTACTAATTTGTCTTAGGCATGACCAATGTGAAGAATGTTGTTTGGGAAGCCACATCAGATTGCCTTCTTTCCTAATCATGATTTGCTTAGACATTTGTTGCCTACAGGTATTGTAGTTTAAGGATATCCTCAAACCCAAATGTGAAATTTGTTATGCAAATATTAGAGTATAGGCAAATGTTTTTAAATATTGACATTTAAAAAGGGGTGCCTATGAAAATTTACTCACCATTGACTATGCAATGTCTATTTATTTAATATTACCTAATATTTGCTTTGTCTGTAGAAATTTTCACATTTAACACATATTGTCAACTTGTAAAGCTGTGTTTGTGTGTGTGTATGTGTGTGTGTGAGAGTGTGAAATCTCCCACCTAGATAACAGATTGCAAAATTAAAATGTATAAAAGTATAAATTAGCTGTAAAATTTTTAGTGAAAAACTGTCACTAAAAATCTGCTGTAAGTCTGTGTAATAAGTTATAGAAATAATTATGGCATATCAAAATTCACTAAAATTTTTAAGAATTTTAAAAATCATACATTTATTCCATATATGTAAGAGAAAATATGAGTTTAAGTACCATGAAAAACGTATTATGGATTATTTATCTAGTATAGTGATTTTTAATATAATAATGTATCTTTATTTTAATTTTAACATTATTTGAAAATAAAATCTCAATAAAATATTGAATGACTTAAAACACACTAAAATATTGAATGACTGGAGACTAAGATAGGCATCACAGAATGCATGAAATAGTGCAGTAGGACTGTTGGGTACAGATCTCAAAATTGTACTTGTATAAAATAAAAAAATAGATATAACAGAAGTAGCTAGGTTATCCATTGTTTTGTCTATCATTTTGGACATTGGGTAGAAAGCTCATATTTACTTATAAGTCCAATAATAAATAATTCACACATTGTAAGTCATATAATGATAACACATTTCTCCATCTGTATAAGTGTGTATATTGGGGGTGTATGTATGTGCATGTGAATGCCCATAGAGGATAGAAGTACTGGTTCACTTGGAGGTATAGTCATAAGTACTTGTGAACTGCCAAATGTGGGTGCTGGAAACAGAACTCAGGTCCTCTGAAAGAGTAAGTATGTACTCTTAACCACTAAGCTATTTCACGGGCCTGCTAGTAATATCTGTAACTGGATTCTAAAACATATCTCATTTGGAAAAATAAATCATAAATAAAAATTCCCTATGAATAAGATTTATATAATTTTACTTAAAGGATCGCATTCCCAACTGTGATATACTTGATAGTATAAAAATTAAGTTTGCTTGATTTCTTTTTCTTTCTGTTTTACAAACTTTTGGTAATACTGAATGTTAAGAAAACCACTTAGAATTCCTCTTCTCCTCCTCTTCCTCCTTCTCCTCTTCCTCTTCCTCGACTTTACACCCAAAGACTGGCTCTTTTTCTTACCTTGGGGTCATCCTCTAGGCTCATTGGTTGGTGATAGAATTTAGTTTGTTTGTATTGGAAGTGCAAGTCTGTTCTGCCATTTTCTTGTTGGCTCTGAACAATGAGCACACTTAGCTACTAGAGCCCACCTCCTTCTCTTGCCAGGTAAGCCCTTTTGCAATCAGTTTACTATAATCTGTTTTTCTATTTCAAGGAGGCTTGCTATGGCTTTGAATCAGTATCCAGGATAACTTTTGTAACTTTAAATCAGTTAGTTATCAGTTAAATAATTAAACCTGCTAAATCCTCTCAGGGTAGCACCTATGTCAGTATTTGAGTGAATAATTTGGAGTGTGTACAAGATGGGTGGAACTCTTAGAAGCTATCTTGAACTCATTTCTATACCTATATTCATGCCAGAAGCTTTAATAGCTGAGCGATCCCCATTGATGGTCTGACTCTACGGAGAAAGTTGTTGAAACTGAGAAATGTGGATTTCATCTCATGTGTCCATCCAACCTGCCCGGAGCATAGCACTTAGTACTAAATAATTCAGAAAACTTCAAAATGTCTACTGCTTATTATGTTGGAAAATGACTACAAGGGGTCATTTGACTACATGATCTGAAATAGCACTTTAGGCTTTTAATATTTATTTAGTGTCTCTGTGTGTGTGTGTGCGTGTGTGTGTGTGTGTGTGTGTGTGTGTGTGTGTACACTTTTACCACAGTGTACATGTGAAAGTCAGAGAACAACCCAGGACAGGTAGCTTTTTCTTTCACTGGGTTGGCTCCATTGAATGAACTCAGGTCACCAGGTTTGGCAGCAAATGCCATTATTCACTGGGTCATCTCACTGGTTCCAAAATGACATTTTAGTATATTCCGAGGATAATTATAAATGCACAAAACAGTGGGGTTTTTTGTTTGTTTGTTTTAGTTGAATCGGTGGGTGAGGACTGTCTTGGCTAGGGTTTTAGTTGCTGTAATAAACATCACACATGACCAAAAGAAACTTAGGGAGAAATAGTTGGTTTCTCTTATCCTTCCACATTGTCAAAGGAAGGTAAGGCAGAATTCAAAGCAGAGGCTGATGGGAAGGACATGCAGGCAGTTACTGCAGTTACTGGCTTGTTCCTCAACACACACGTAGTCTGCTTTGTTACGGCACCCAGGACCACTGCCCAGCAGTGGGGCCATCCATTGTGAGCTGTGCTCTCCCATACCAACAACCCCATATGGGGTTGAGAACCACAGGCTTTCTCAAAGGCCGGTCTGTTAGGTACATCTCCTAAATTAAGGTCCCTTCTTCCAAAACGACTCTAATTTGGGTCAAGTCGACACCATGAGTTATGAACTAGCAGGAGAAGCACACTAGTGGACCCCGAATCAGTTCATGCAATATCAGTTACTAGTAGTGTTCTCAGACAAGCTGCTTCAGCTCTCTTCCTGAGGCCCCCACCCTCCTTGTTTATTTCACAGTATTGTCATTAGGCGCGAATGGTCATGGTGCTGACAAGTTTATAGTTGGCAATTTAACATGAAAATATGGTAAGAACGTTTTACCCAAGAATTTGACTAGTTACCAGTTGGGTAGAAAAGAAACAGCCAGCAGGTTTGGCTTTGTTTAGTTACAATAAGGTGATTCTCTCAAAATTGCATGTTATTGTGGTCACAGCTGACATTTTCAGTTCTAGAAATTCATATGATGAACTAAAAACTATCCTGTACCTAGAGTCCATAGTACTTAAATTCTGTGTGCCTGGTTAATCTTTGTACTTTTTTTGGTAGACGATACCTATAACAATAGAGCAAGAAGAAAGTGAAGCTTCTTCTCTTCCTGAGTATTTTTTTAAAAGATGTATTTATTTACTTTATGTATATGAATACACACACTGTAGCTGTCTTCAGACACACCAAAAGAGGGCATTGGATCCCATTATAGGTGGTTGTGAGCCACCATGTGGTTGCTGGGAATTGAATGCAGGAGCTTTGGAAGAGCAATCAGTGCTCTTAACTGCTGATCCACCTCTCCAGCCCCCTCCCTGGGTATTTTTAGAAGGGATTAATAAAAGAGTGTAAGGGCAGACTCGAGCTGTATGATTTGTCTGTGTGGAAGTAAACTCAACCTCTCTAGACTGCCTCATTACCAGATTAACTTTAAATCAGACATGTTGATACATGCAGTAGGTTTTTTTTATTGATTAGGGTTTGTGTGTGTAGCTATAAGCTCTTTGAAATATCACCTCTGCTGTTTTTGTCTCAATGTAGAGAAGATTCTCAGGTTGGTGGATTCTCTAGTAGGAACTGTTCCTTAAGGACCACATCCCTCAGGATCTGTTAATACAGTTCACACCCGTAAATATAGTCTGAGATTGCACAGATCCCTCTTCAAAGGAAAACTCTTTTCAGAATCCTTTATACAAAGCCAATAACCAGGTGGTGTTGCAAATCAACCATTTGGGGATTTTCCTAAACCATGAGACTGATATGAAATATCTTAAATAATGTTTTAATTAGTTATTTGAGAATGTCATACAATGTGGTTCATGCATATACACTCCTTCCTCTTCTAACACCTTCCAGACCCACCCCACCTCCCTACCCACCCAACTTTTCATTCTCTATTTAAAAAACAAAAACAAAAACAAAAATGATTAACTCCCACTTGTGATGCCAAAATACTCTTGGTTTGGGGGCCTGCCTTGAAGTGTGGTTGACCTATGATATGGTGCACCCTTAAAGAACACTTTTGCAGCCTCTCTCAGTTGCCAATAGTTCCTTAGCAAGGAGTGGGACTTTGTGCTTATCTCCCTATATTGGTAATAGGATTTTGTCTAGCTTGAACTTGAGCAGTTCTCATTGAATTCCCTACATTCATAGATTTGTACATCTCTCAGACTTCATCAGAGAAGCTTCTCCTTGTAGCAGATAGTGATGAACACAGAGACCCACAAATAGTAAATGTGCAGAGAATAAGGAACTGAGAGTACTCAGCCCCAGATGGGGCATCCATATCACTCTTCTTCCCAACAATTTCAGGAATCGTCTAGGACAAAGGAGTGAAAAGACTGTCCTTGTTGACCACAGTTCCAGTGAGCTTCTGCCCTGGGGACAGGGATTTTTGGAAGGAAAAGTACAGTATCCCATCAAAGGGATAACTCTTCAGCATGGCTAGAGTGAGCTCACCTTCCTCAGGGTAATAGTTTAGCTAACGTGATTGAAGCAACCTAACTGGAATGTTAAGATTCCAACTGTGCCAGAGATTTCTACTCCAATAGTTGACACTCTACCAACTGGGTCATTTCCAAGTCAGCCTGGCTTTATTGATTTTTAAAGAAACAAAACAAAACACACACCTACACACACAAAAATCCTTTGCTTGACACTTAAAACATTTATTTCGGAGGATTGGAATCATGTTCTAAATGGTAAGGAGAGAGAATTTAGGCAAAAATTAACAAATGAGCAAACTCATTCTTTTTGTTCTTCTCTGTATTCCTGTTTCCAAATTTGTCACAAACTGATGTCCAGTGTTTCTATCTATGTCAAAAGACAATCTGTGGACAGTCCCTAAAGCCACTTATAACCAAAGGAGTTTTACATATTCCTTCCATTTTGTACTAAATGGCTTTGGTTTCCCTTCATAGGTAGAGAGAATTGAAACCATGTGACATACAGCTTAGGCAATTCAGCATGGATGGTCGAAACTGGAGTTAATTTTACAATTAAAAATCGCATATGGTTACAGCCCCATCTAATACATCTGTGACTACAGTGAGAACTTCCAGCAGCATGGAAGAAAACAGCCCACTGAAGACAAACCGAAGCTTGGCAAGTGCTACAGAAAGGATGGGCGCAACACAAAACACTTCTTTTTTAAACATTTATTTATTTGTGTTTATGTTCATTGGTGTTTTCCCTGTGTGTCTATGTGGGGTATTGGATCTCTTAGAACAGGAGCTACAGACAGTTGTGAACTGTTCGTGTAGGTGCTGGGAATTGAACCCTGGTCCTCTGGAAGAGTAACAAATGCTCCTAACCACTGAGCTATCTCTCCAGCTCCACGAAACACCACATTAGAGAGATAGGGCAACCAAGTTCTGTAGAAAAGAGACTTCTAATGAGTAGAGAGAAAAGTGAATCAGAGAATCACACCCTAGAAGGAAATATCATTTTCAAAATGGCCAGAAGGAAAGGGGTAGACAAGCTGGGTCTTAACTGAAAATGCTTTGCTGTGAGCAGAGGTGGATGTGCTCAGAATATAAAGAATCATGTATGTTTGTATGATGTACATATGGATATATAATTTTCAACATATAAAATATTTCATTAACTTAAACACACAGAACTGGAAATGTGGCCGAGTATTAAGCTTGGCATTCAGGAACTGCTGGGTTTGTTTTTTCTCTAGGAACTACAAATAACAAACAAATCAATAAATTAGAAGTTCAGAATAGTCACTTCAAATAGAATTATGTAAATAATAAATTTAGTGCTCAGTACTTCCCCAGTAGGTGTCAAATATTATTGGTGATCAAAATAGTATGGTTTTGCTTTTTAAGTTAGCACACCATATTTTCTTCCTAATTTGAAGTAGAAAAAAGCAGAATCTGGATGGGATTTAATTTTTTGTGTAAGACAAGTTGGAATTTGATACAGTAGATAAGAGCCAGACAGATGTGGGTTCAAATCCAGGCAGTAAATATTAGCTCTTTGTCCATAGTCAAGTTTTTTAACCTCACTATGTCTGTTTCCTCATCTGTAAAATGGAGATAATGATATCTCATTCACAGATATCAGGAGGGCTAAGCCCAGTAATATATGTGAAATCATTAGCACACTTCAACTGGCTTAGAGAAAGCACACAAAAATGACTGCTTGCATGGTTACAAAAGGAGACATTGGACATGTGGAGGGGATGGGGAAACATTCCCAGAAGAGGCTGGGCAAGGAAGACAATTGTCTCAGCTGGGTGTGAATCAGTCTCGCTGTGCTGGGCCTGCTTGTAAAAGAATAATCCACAGATGAATGGGGAAGCTGACCAGAGCAGCCTGACCCTTGGAAGCACTGGTTCTAGCTAGGACCTCTGAGCGTGAGTTGAATATGAATCATCTGCTTACTGTATATTAATATTGTTCAGTCAACAAAGAGCAAAAGATGCTTGGTCAGGATTAATCACCTAAAGAGCCTGAGTGGTGACTTTAAATTTATTTCATTTGAATATGGTAATGAGACATTTGTCACTTTTATGACCCTTTGTGGGGAGATCCTGAGATGGAAAAGATTAACATGTAATTCTCAGAGTATATCTTTGGTTTCCTTTTCTGTATTGGTGGAAGCCTAGGGTAATGTTTGTTGTTTATCCTTACTGTATTGGTAAGAAAATAGCTTCCCAGTTTGGAGTGACTTACAAAAGGATGGTGCTGGTTTTAGGAAAGTGAGATGTCATTAAAAAATCCAGATATTTCTGATTTGTATGATTTTCACCATTAGAATTATTTGAGCTATTTATATCAATGATGCCCAGGCACTGGACCTAAAGATTTTGAATAGTGTTTCTGAGTTAAACAATTCCTAAATGGGGAAATTTACCAGAACTACTTTCTTTAAAGACTTTTGCTAACTAAGTGATTGCAGGCTAAGTAAGGTGAATTGTGAATGTGATATCTACTGGAGCGGTAATCCAGACAATAAGTACCCTCCCCCATATTCTTATTCAACTCGGGACATTTCAGAAATAGCTTAAAGCAGTGAGAACGCCTCACCACTTATACCATACTGGGGGAAGGGAGAGTGTTCCCTCTTGACCTTTGTGATGTCACCGATAGCCTCGCTATGGTGGCTGTTCAGCTTCATCACACAACAACCGACTGTGGACATCCTAAATAATCAGGGCATTATCCAGTGCTTGAATGAACTTGGTTACATCACTTAACTAGTTAACCTTAAAAGGTTACCTCTCTAAAGAAAGGATGAAACAATCTTGCCTTATTTCTGCCACTCAAGGGATAAGAAGTTTGCAATGCTCCTTTGTCCTTCCAGGAACTTGCAGTGATCACACTGCTGAGCCCTCAGAATCACTCAGCCCTGCAGGATGCCCACTCACATGAGCAGGCCTGGAGGGGAGATGGAAATAAAAAGCAATCCTTTAAACTTGAATGACCCTGTTGTCCACTGAGTGGAAGAAATACTTAAAAAATGACCTCTTTCCCAGTCTTCTAAAGCAGTGAGTTTTATATGTAGGAAAATCTTAAATCCTTTGATGTGGACAAGAGGCCTCCCAGGTGATGTTATTAAGTAAACCTCAAACTTAAAATGATATAAACTTAAACTAAGAAACTTCGAACTGTATAAAAATAATATAGTTTTTAATTCATTGCCTGTAGACCTGGGTGAACAATAGGAGAAAATGGCAATTCATAAGTGAAATTATAAATTAATGTATTTTAAAATTATTCTGATGGAGACTAAACAAAACCAGACAAAACAAGAAAATGAATCATTAAAACAATAAAAAATACTTTTTTTCTCAAAAAAAGAAGGCAAAAGAAAATAGAAAAGGGAAGGGGAGGAAGGGGAGGAAGGGGAGGAAGGGGAGGAAGGGGAGGAAGGGGAGGAAGGGGAGGAAGGGGAAGAAGGGGGAAGGGGAGGAGGGGGAAGAAGAGGAAGAAGGGGAATAAGGAGAAGAGGATGGGGACGGGGAAGGGAGAAAAAAGGTTTACAAATGACCTGGACTTCCTCCTGAGAGTGCACCTGCTGTCAGCTGTGTCTGTTCATGGACTGAGGAGTTTATGTGGGTGACACTGCTTCTCCCCGTGGGAGTTCCTCAGAGAACTATTACATTTCTGTTTCTTGCCTCTACCTTTTCTTGGTTCTTAATCTTTTTATCATTGAGGAACTCAGAAGTTCTAGGAAGATGTTTCCTCATGATCTTTCAGAAAACACATCATCTGAAACTGGCTAGAGAGGGATTCCAAGTTTCTAATGTGAAGTAGACAATTCACAATTATCCATTGGTACAAGTTACACAAGTGACAAGGGAGGAATCCTGTCTGAATGGAGTGGAGTCAGGAGCAAAAGAGGAACCCACAGGGCTCATTGTCCCCAGAAAGACCTAAATTTGGAAGTCCCAGCACTGTTGAGAGCTGGATTGATAATCTGGGGGTTTTCCTGAGGCTCTGAAGGAGAAGACGTAAGTGTTTCTGCTCAGATGGAAGGGTATCCTGGGACTTGGAAACCCAGGTAACATAGAGTTCTGATGTGAGAAGTTGTCTCAGTGGAAGGGCATCCTGAGACAGGGCAGCTCTGAGAGGAAGCCTCCTTAGCAGAGGCACTGCACCTTCCAGGGGAGGGCAGCTCAGGGGCCTCAGCCCTGCTCCTTCTTTGCTGCTTCTCCTCACTATTGCCACTTTTCTTCTTGGCTCCTTCTGAGATGAGAATCGTCTCAGGAATGAGCTGAATTGGACGGTCCAGGGTATGGAGGGTCAAATCCAGGGATGATTGCTCTCTGCTTCTCAGGGGAGGGAGCGGACAGCAGGGAATTGAACAAGGCATGTTTTCTTAGGGGAATGAACCTTTCAAAGGGCAGAGATTTCAAGATCGAGGATTGGTGGGGTTGTGTATCATGAGCTTGGGGAGCTCAGGGATTGGTGGGTTTACTACACTGGGATTGGTGGACTCTCCTGATCAGGGGTTAGTAGGATTTTATGGGAAGGTCAGGGATTGGTGGGTTTTCCTGCTCAGGGATTGATGGCGCTTTTTTTTCCCCACCACATTTTCTCTGCATTTGGGCCCATGGATTAAGGTGGGAAATCCTTCCTAGCCAACCCCCAGATTTTGTTGAAGTGCTAGCTCTGTGGGGCTGCTGGGGGATGTGGGGCAGAGAGGAGGTGCGGCCACCATTGGACAGCTCTTGTGGGGCAGCTCCTGCAGTGATGTTTGACCACTGCTGAAGGCTGAAGCCAGAAAGGTGTGGCCACCATTGGACAACTCTTGAGGGGCAGCTCCTGCTGAGACTGGAAAGGCAGTGCATCACAATGGACAGCTCCTGTCATGACTGCAGGCTGAGGAAAATGTAGTGCCACTGTTTTGTTTTGTTTTTGTTTTTGTTTTTGTTTTTGATAGGAGCCACCATTTTTGACAGCTCCTGTGGCGGAGCATCTTGCTGTGGCTGAAGGCTGGGACAGGAAGGAGGGGCTGGCCACTGCTCTGATGGATTTTGTGGCACTCTGCTTAGGGACTACAGAAGGAACACAGCTCCTCAAAAACGGAAACAGAAACAGGTCTGTCATATGACACAGCTTGTACAAGACCTCCTATTAGCAAACTTTCCTATCTTCTATCATTGTCTTCTGATGTTCTGGTCCTCTTTCTCAGGACCCTGTCTCTCAAGAATGAGCTGCTGATCCAGGTCACAGCATTAACAATTCAGTGTTTTATTTGCAAAGTGGAACGCAGTTGCAGAATGGCATCTCTAAGGAGCCTGATTTGTATTTTTCTGAGTCTTCAGGCAGGAAAACTCCTGCCACTGAATCTGCAACTAATAACATAAAATAAACACTTTTACCTTCACTGAGGAAAAAAAAAACAAGTACAAGTTTTTTTGGGGGAAGGTCTTACAACTTTGGGGATGAAATTGACCTTGAATATATAGAGTAAAACTCAGATCCAGTGTCCCGAACAAAAATAATTTCTCTGAACTCAGGCCTATGTTAGTTTCACAGTGTAATTTGGTCTTCTGTGCACTTTTATGTGATTCAACCTTGTTGGAACATTAATTTCAAAACTAGGTAAATTCATGATTCTCCTAGACATATTACTACATTTTGGTTTGTAAACACCCGCAAATGGTCAATGTAGTAAAGGTTTGGTCCCATATTCCAAGATATGCCACTATTGAGAGACTATGAAAACATATATAAATGTAATCTAGTGAGAGAACTGGAGTGCTTCCTCACAGAAGATTCTGCTCCCCCTCCTCCAGCCATGAAATGAGTACACCTCCATGTAGTCCCACAATAATGAATCATCTTGCTGTAGAACCAAAATCATGGAAAAAAAAAAAAAAAACAGTCACAGAATAGAACTCTCCAAACTGTGAACCAAACCATGAGTTATCTTGCTGCAGAACCAAAGCAATGGGACAAACCACTCACAGAATGAACCCATCCAAACTGTGAGCCAATGTGAACCTGTGCTTTATAAGTTGAATGTTGTCAGGTATTTATTATAGTTACATAAAGCTGACTAACATGGATATAAAAAATAGCATACCTCCTATATAAATGGCATTTGAGGATAGCAATGTAGTTAGATTAGGGGACTAGAAGGCTAATCCTAAATTGATTTCCTTTTCTATAAAACTGATCGTAAGTACATTATTTCTATTATAGAATGCTGTGGTAGGCACCAAATATTGTTTACTGTATTTGAAATTTTCACTGGCAGAAACGTATTAAGCTGACCTGTGAGCCATAAGAAAGTGAAGAAGTGATATCCTGGCCAAGGAGAATGTTAATCCACACCAAAGAGAACAAGAGAAAGGGAGGGACCTGTGAATGAGGCAGCAGGATGAGGAGGCCATCTCAAGGTGCGGTGTTCCATCCAGGAACCTGAGGAGATGTTTCACTGGAGAGGAAACTTGGCAGCTGGTTCCTCTTATGGTTAGAACCCTGGACTGAATCCATAAACAATCAAAGGTTTGCAAATAAGAAAGTAAGGAGGAGAGAAAGACCAAATGTAGATATCCAACTAACTCATAAAAAGAAATGAGGAAAACTTCACTCTCTCACAGGAAGGTTTAGCACTAAGCAGCCCCCTTTCCACACAGTCTTGTTCTAGGGGACATTGCTACTCTGCCACATATTCTAGGATCTACTCTTTCTAAAATGCCACAGACCACTCCCCTTTCTTTATGGTATCTTTAATTAATCAACATTATTTTTGTTGTAGTCTATGGAAATATTTTTAAAGTGCATTTATGTATTCACTTATTTTATTTACAGTCCATATTTTATTACCCCCGTCCACCCTCCTACTGCTCCACATCCCATACCTCCTACCCACCCACCCCTGTCTCGACATACATGTCCCCATCCCCCATGCCACCTGACCTCTAAACTCCCTGGGGCCTCCAGTCTCTTGAGGGTTAGGTGCATCATCTCTGAATGGACACAGACCAAGAAGTCCTCTACTGTATCTGTGTTGGGGGCCTCATATCAGCTGGTGTATGCTGTTCGTTTATTGGTCCATTGTTTGAGAGATCTCTGGAGTCCAGATTAATTGAGATTTCTAGTCCTCCTACAGGATCACCCTTCTCCTCAGCTTCTTTCAGTCTTTCCCTAATTCAACAACAGGGGTCAGCAGCTTCTGTCCATTGGTTGGGTGCAAGTATCTGCATCTGACTCTTTCAGCTGCTTGTTGGATCTTCCGAAGTGCAGTCATGCTAGGTCCCTTTTTGTGAATGTTACATAGTCTCAGTGATAGTGTCAGGCCTTGGAACCTCCCCTTGAGCTAGATCCCACTTTGGGCCTGTCGCTGGACCTTCTTTTCCTCAGGTTCCTCTCCATCCGTGTAATTCTTTCAGACAGGAACAATTATAGGTCAGAGTTGTGACTGTGGGATGTCCCCCCTCTCCCTCATTTGATGCCCTGTCTTCCTGATGGAGGTGGGCTCTACAAGTTCCCTCCTCTACTGTTGGACATTTCATCTAAGGTCCCTCCGTTTGAGTCCTGAGAGTCTCTCACCTTCCAGGTCTCTGGTGCATTCTGGAGAGTCCCCTAACCTCCTATCTCCTGAGGTTGCCTGTCTCCATTCTTTCTGCTGGTCTTCAGGGCTTCAGTTCTTTTCCCTCACCCAATACCATATCAGGTTCTAATCTCCCCCTCAACCCCTGTGCACTTTCCCTCCCAATCCAAATCCCACAGTGTTGCTGTTTTTCACAGCTGAAGAGAAAAGGCTTCAATCTTCCTATGAAAACCATAATTTGGGCTAGTGTGGTGCCAGGGTACCCTGGAACTTCTGGGAGCCAGTCAGGAGCACAAATGGGGTCAAGTCCTATCCAACCCCAGAAATCTCATCTTGAGAGTCATAGGAGTGGGGTCCACTCCCTTCCCTGCCCTGGGCCTGCATGTCCCAGACTATGTAGTCCTGTGCCCTGCACCTTTGTCTCTACCAGAGGAGGTCACAAAGTTGCAGCCAGGTTAAACTTCCCCTTTCCTTATAAGGTCATGTCCACCAGCACATGGAATTCCTCTTCATGCAAATGAGGTATGCAAATGAGCACCTTAAGCCCAGCCAATGATGCAAACTCACTCACCCATTCCCTCAAAGGTTTAAATAGCCTTTGTTACTGCCAATTAAATAAGCTACTCGATGAAGAAGCCTGCCTCCTGAGAAGTCTGCTTCTTGCCATTCTTACCTGTTGCCTAAGGTCTACTCACCTATTATCTGTGATCTCTGTCAACCTCAATCATTGTTGTTCCTGCCTCTGAACTTATGTGGGAAGCCAGGTAATTCGCCATTACAAGATGGCGCCCACTTCCTGCATGCTTTCTTGATAAACAAGCAATGTGCGCATGTGCATTCGGATATCCGCTGAGTCACTGCTCGCCCCAGAGCATGTTAATGAGGTTCTGATGGCATATCCAATCAGGAGGCTCCACGCCTATCCTAAGCATATATAAGCAGCACCAGTTTTTGGGCTCGGGGTCTTTCTCCACAGCAATCAAGCTCTCCCAATAAACGTGTGCAGAAGAATCCTGTTGTGTGGCGTCTTCCTTGTTGGCAAGGCGGGCGTCTACAAACTTATTGGAAACATGTAGTACAATTTAATCTTTAAGAAAATAAAAAACAATTTAAGTTTATGCTTTAGAAGATGAATGGGGCCAGGATGAGTGAGACCTGGATTATGGAGTCAAATTCCTAGAAGAAAACATCTGCCTGGGAAAGTGGTGTTATTACTCAGCATAGCCTAGCTAGGGCATATTGCCATGAATTCACTGGCACCTCTACCAAGATTAGACAATGTAAAGAATTTAGTTGGCAAAACCGAGGGGGAACTACAGAAAATTGATTAATTGGTGTCCCACAAAACAGATCTTTTGTAATCAAATTATCATCAATATAAGTGATGATTTTACTCCTTGGTACTTATAGCCAACAGAAATTAAAACATTTACCCCAGACAGCCATTGCCTGACCACCTCTCTTCCCACTTACCCCTTCCATACTTGTTCCCCAGAAGAATACCCAACTACTGGAAGACTTGCACCACCTCCCGAGTTCCATTGTTCAGACCAAGGGTGTCCACCACAGGCCTGCCATACCAGCATTATAGAGGTTAGGCCCCTTCTTAATACCTGCTACAACAGGAACATCCAGGGACCACCAATGGCTAAAGGTCAAGGTAAAAGCAAATTCAACAAAAGGCAGGGCGAGATAACACCTTCAGAGCACCGCGATCCTACTACACCAGGCCCAGGATATCCTAACACAACAACACACAAGAAAATGACCTTAAAGCCAACCTTATAAAGATAGTAGATGTTTTTAAAAAGGAAATGAAAAGATCCCTTAAGAAAATACAAAAAAAAAAAAAAAAAAACGGTTCTCGAGACAGGGTTTCTCTGTATAGCCCTGGCTGTCCTGGAACTCACTNTGTAGACCAGGCTGGCCTTGAACTCAGAAATCCACCTGCCTCTGCCTCCCGAGTGCTGGGATTAAAGGCGTGCACCACCACGCCCGGCTTAAATAAGTCCTTTAAAGAAAAACAGAAAGATAAAATTAAACAGGCGAAGAAAATAAATACAACTGTTTAAGACCTTAAAATGGAAATAGAATCAATAAAGAAAACACAAACTGAGGGGATCTTGGAGATGGAAAGCCTAGGGAAGAGAATGGGAACAAGAGATGCAAGCATCTCCAACAGACTGCAAGAGACGGGAGAGAGAATCACACGTAGACGATATGATAAAAGAATTGATACTTTAGTCGAAGAAAGAATTCATGTGGTGTAAGACTATTCATCTACAGCAAGGAATGAAGAGTTATCAATGCTGCCATTGTGAACCCTGAAAACATTATGTAATGAAGCCAAATATGTGATCTGTCTCATGGGATAGATAGATAGATAGATAGATAGATAGATAGATAGATAGATAGAGATAGAGATAGATAGATATAGATAGATATGAATGAAATGTCCAGAACAGGCAAATGTGGATTTAAAAAAAAAAGATTAGTCATTGCTAGGTTCTGGAGGGATGGGAATAAAGAGAGTAGGAGGATGAGTAGAGATTGGATAGTCGTTATTTCTCTTCAGGGGAAGAAATGCATTGTAAAATTGTACTAGGGTACTGATTTCTTAAGTTGTATAGTTTGGATGTTGAATAGTTCCCCAAAGGTGTCTGCATTAGAGGTTTAATTTCCAGGATGGAGCTAGCTTCTGGGAGGAGGTGCAACTTTTTTGAAAGTTGTCATTTTTAGTTTCTATCTTCTTCCCTGTATCTACCCGGGAAGAAGAAATCTCAACTGAGGAATTACCTCCATCAGACTGATACATATGTGTATCTGTGGGGCAGTTTCTTGATTACTGATGGATGTGGGAAGGCCCTGCTCACTGTTGCGGTGCCTTCCTTGCTAAGTGGGTCTGGATTACTGAACAAACCAAGACAAAAGCCAGTTGCCAGTCCTCCTCAATAGTTTTTGCTTAATTTAGGCCTCCCAGGTCCTTGCCATGAGCTCCTGTTTTGGCCTTCCCATCCCTGTAACCCTTTCCTGTCTTAAACCGTTTCCTGACTCATACAAGAAGTAGATTGTTTCCTTCTCTGATGTGCTACCATTCCAGGACCCAGAGTTTTGCAACTGGAACCTCCAGAATAGTGAGCCAAAATCATTAGTTTGTGTATCATTAGTTATTTTGTGTATTTTATTGTAGTGATTGAAATCTGACTAATAAAGAATTTATATAAAGACATACATATGTGTGTGTGTCACATTAAATACTTTAGTGATAGGATACATGAATTATTCTCCATAATGCTATTTTTAAAGGTGGCTTTACTATTATAATCCAATTGGTAATAATGAACAAATTTGATTCTGATTGACCTTAGTGTTTTTACTTGTGGGTATGTCAGTGAAAAGCCACGGCAGAGGTGGAAAAGGTTAGTAGATTGTCACAGCCACTAGATTATTCTTTTATTTTTCATCTTCTTTCTTATTGGATATTTTCTTTATTTACATTTCAAATGTTTTCACCTTTCCAGGCCCACCTTCAGAAACCCCTATCCCATCTCCCTTCCCACGGCCTCTATGAGGGTGCTCCCACACCCACCCACTCCTGTCCTCCCACCCTAGCATTCCCCTGCACTGGGGCATTGAGCATACTCAGGCCCAAACTCTCCTCCCACTGAGGCCAACAAGGCCATCCGCTGCCACATATGTGGCTTCCTCCATGGCTTCCTCCAAGTATTTTATGTGGTTGGTGGTCTAGTCACTGGGAGCTCCACGGGGGGCAGTGGGGTCTGGCCAGTTGACACTGTTGCTTACCCCCTCCATGGGGTTGCAAACTCCCTCAGCTCCTTCAGACCCTTCTCCAGTTCCTCCATTGGTGACCCTGCACTCAGTCCAATGGTTGGCTGCAAGCTTCCACCTCTGTATTTGTCAGGCTCTGGCAGAGCCTCTCAGGAGATAGTCATATCAGGTCCTGTCAGCAAGCCCTTCCTGGCATCCATAATAGGGTCTGGGTATGCTGATTGTATATGGGATAGCTAATATTTACTTATCATTGAGTGCATACTGTGTGTGTTATTTTGCAAATAAGAAAATCATTACTAAGAATGATATTTTCAAGTTCCATCAGTTTGCCAGTGAATTTCATGAAATCATTGTTTTTAATAGCCAAGTAGTACTTCATTGTGTAAATGTACCACATCCATTCCTCTGTTGAGGAACGTTTGGATTGTTTCTATCTTCTGGCTATTATAAGTAAGGCTGCTATGAACTTGTGGAGCATGTGTCCTTATTACATGTTGGAGCATCTTATGGGTATATGCCCAGGAGTGGTATAGCTGGGTCCTCAGGTAGTACTATGTCCAATTTTCTGAGGAAATGCCAGACTGGTTTCCAGAGTGGTTGTACCAGCTTGCAATTCCAGCAATGGAGGAGTATTCCTCTTTCTCCACATCCTCACCAGCATCTGCTGTCACCTGAATTTTTGATCTTAGACATTCTAACTGGTGTGAGGTAAAATCTCAGGGTTGTTTTTGTTTTCATTTCCCTGATGACTAAGGATGTTGAACTTTTCTTTAGGTGCCTCTTGGCCATTCAAGTTTCCTCTGTTGAGAATTCTCTGTTTAGCTCTGTTTCCCAATTTTTAATAGGGTTATTTGGTTCTCTGGAGTCTAACTTCTTGAGTTCTTTGTATATCTTGGATATTAGCCCTCTATTGGATGTGTGATTGGTAAAGTACTTTTCCAAATCTGTTGGTTGCCATTTTGTTCTATTGACAGTGTACTTTGACTTACAGAAGATTTGCAATTTTATGAGGTCCCATTTGTTGATTCTTGGTCTTAGAGCATAAGCCATTGATGTTCTGTTCGGGAACTTTTTCCCTGTTCCCATGTGTTTAAGGCTCTTCCCCACTTTCTCTTCTATTAGATTCAGTGTATCTGTTTTTATGTGGAGGTTCTTGATCCACTTGGACTTCAGGTTTGTACAGAAAGATAAGAATGGATCGATTTTCATTCTTCTACATGCTAACTGCCAGTTGAACAAGCATCATTTATTTAAAGTGCTATTGCATATGCCAGAAAGATTTTGCTGAAAGGACCTTGATATAGCTCTCTCTTGTGAGGCTATGCCAGTGCCTGGCAAATACAGAAGTGGATGCTCACAGTAATCTATTGGATGGAACACAGGGTCCCTAATGAAAGATCTAGAGAAAGTACCCAAGGAGCTAAAGGGGTCTGCAACCCTATAGGAGGAACAATAATATGAACTTATCAGTACCCCCCCCAGCTGTATCTCTAGTTGCTTATGTAGCAGAAGATGGCCTAGTCGGCCATCAATAGGAGGAGAGGTCCTTGGTCTTGTGAAGATCATATGCCCCAGTACAGGGGAATGCCAGGGTCAGGATGTGGGAGTAGGTGGATTGGGGAGCAGGGCAGGCAGGGGAAGGTATAGGGGACTTTGGGGATAGCATTTGAAATGTAAATGAAGAAAGTATCTAATTAATAAAAGACTTAAAATCTTACATGAATATGGTTCTGCATGTCAAACAAAGCTGCAGAGTGAAATTCATCATAAAAATTAAAGTAAAATCTTTTACAAGTAAAAAAAAAAAATGCTGTCTTTTTTCCCACTGGGTGGTTTTAGCTCATTTGTCAAAGATCAAGCGACCATAGGTATGTGGGTTCATTTCTGGGTCTTCAATTCTATTCTATTGATCTATCTGTCTGTCACTGTACCAATACCATGGTGTTTTAAATCACCATTGCTCTGTAGTACAGCTTGAGGTCAGGGATGGTGATTTCCCCAGATGTTCTTTTATTGTTGAGGATAGTTTTTGCTATTCTAGTTTTTTTGTAATTCTAAATAAATTTGAGAATTTCTCTTTCTAACTGTGTGAAGAATTGAGCTGTAATTTTGATGAGGATTGCATTGAATATGTAGATTGCTTTCAGCAAGATGGCCATTTTTACTCCATTCATCCTGTCAATCATGAGCATGGGAGATCTTTCCATCTTCTGGGATCTTCTTCAACTTCTTTCTTCAGAGTCTTGAAGTTCTTGTTGTACAACTTGTTTCACTTGTTTGGTTAGAGTCACACCAAGGTATTTTATATTGCTTGTGACTGTTGTGAAGTGTGTCATTTCCCTAATTTCTTTCTCATCCTATTTATCCTTTGAGTATAGGAAGACTACTCATTTGTTTGAGTTAATTTTATATCCAGTCACTTTCCATCTATTATTTCTATCTATTGTAGGGCTGGATTTGTGGAGAGATATTGTGTAAATTTGGTTTTGTCATGGAATACCTTGGATTCTACATGTATGATAATTGAGAGTTTTGCTGGGTATAGTAGTCTGAGCTGGAATTTGTGTTCTCTTAAGGGTCTGTATGAGATCTGCCCAGGATCTTCTAACTTTCATTGTCTCTGGTGAGAAGTTTGGTGTAATTCTGATAGGTTTGCCTTTATATGTTATTTGACCTTTTTCCTTTACTGCTTTTAATATTATTTCTTTGTTTTGTGCATTTGGTGTTTTGACTATTATGTGACAGGAGGAATTTCTTTTCTGATCCAATCTATTTGGAGTTCTTTAATATTATTTCTTTGTTTTGTGCATTTTGGTGTTTTGACTATTATGTGACAGGAGGAATTTCTTTTCTGATCCAATCTATTTGGAGTTCTATAGGCTTCTTGTATGTACATGGGCATCTCTTTCTTTAGACTAGGGAAGTTTTCTTCTATAATTTTGTTGAAGATATTTACTGGCCCTTTAAATTGGGAATCTTCACTCTCTTCTATACCTATTATCCTTAGGTTTTGTATTCTTATTGTGTCCTGGATTTCTGGATGTTTTGGGTTGGAGCTTTTTGCATCTTGCGTTTTCTTTGACTATTGTGTCAATGTTTTCTATGGTATCTTCTGCACCTGAGATTCTCTCTTCACTCTGTTGGTGATGCTTGAATCTATGACTCCTGATCTCTTTCCTAGGTTTTCTATCTCCAGGGTGGTCTAGCTTTGTGACTTCTTTATTAGTTCTATTTCCATTTTTAGATTCTGGATAGTTTTGTTAAATTCTTTCACCTATTTGCTTGTGTTTTCCTGTAATTCTTTAAGGGAGTTTTTGTTTTTCCTCTTCAAGGGCTTCTACCTTTTTACCTGTGTTCTCTTCTATTTCTTTAAGGGAGTTATTTATGTCCTTCTTAAAGTCCACTATCATTATCATGTGATTTTTAAATCAGAGTCTTGCTTTTCCAGTGTGTTGGGGTATCCAGGACTTCCTGTGGTCTGATAACTGGGTTCTGATGATGCCAAGTAGCCTTGGTTTCTGTTGCTTATGTTCTTGACTTTGCCTCTTGACATCTGGTTATCTCTGGTGTTACCTGGTCTTGTTCTCTCTAACTGTGACTTGTTCCTCCTGCAAGTCTGTGTTTCAGTATTCCTGTGTGACCAGTTCTCTCTGGGAGGAATTTGGGTATGTAGAGCTATGAAATACAGGGTCACCTCCAGGGTGCAGACTGAAACTGGAAGGATCCTGTCCCTGGCTGTTCCTTGGTTCCTGTGTCCTAATGGCTCTGAGCTGAGTCCCTCTTGGCCAGGAATTTGATCAGAAGTGATGGTCTTACCTGTACTCACAGGTATGTTGGCACTTTTGGGAGATCAGCTCTCTCCTGGAGGTATTTGGGTATGGAGCTCTGTGATACAGGATTAGCTCCAGGTGCTGTGACCTTGATTAGAGTCTTAACTGTGTGTTAGAAGCTGCTAACATGAAGTCAGTTCCTTAGTTGTTCTTATGAGACTCTATTAAGTGCAGATAGTTCTGTGAGATCTTCCTAAATGTGTCAGTCTAACTAGAGTAAGTCCTGTCTAGGACAGAATTCACAGAGACAGTGTACCATGCCAAACAGAAGGTCTGACCTAGAGTCACCATGCTATGAAGGTTTGACCTATAGCCACCGGTCCCTCATTTACAGATGCTTGGTGATCTGTAGATTAGATCAGTTGTTTACAAAGGCTGATTTGCCATTAGTACTTACTTAATATTTTCTCCACACAGTTTAAACAAAAATGTGAACTGTCACTAAAGAAAGTATATAGGTCAATGGTGGTGTGATTATTGGGCCATTGTGTCAAAACCCATAAAGTTAATACACTCACTAAAAGTTGGCAAATGTTACCTAGTACACACTGCTACAGACTGGCTGTCTGTAATGAGGGGCAGCTGGATTTATTGGCTCCAAACAGACATTACTTTGCAAAGCTGTATCCTTCCCAAATCTAGTTGATCTTAACACTACTGATTTTTAAATAATAATCAAAGTTCAGAGAAACATTATAAATTGGCCTGAATTGTAAGTAACTCAGGGAAACCTCTGTGATGAGCAGAGACAAGAAGCATGGTAGGATTTTGTGGTTTAGGAAGACCTAGTAAAGTTTGTGCTATGCTTCCTGCAAATAGGGAGGCTCCTGCAAAGGCTTAAGGCTGTGATCAATCCTGTGGTGCCTTCTAGGGAGGAATCATGCTCTTTGGGGGCTGGAACATGGATAAGGGAAAAAAAATCGTCAGAGCCCAGTGCCAGCTGAGGACATTCATCCTTCAGTCCCCACATGATCGGAGGTCTCTGTTAAACCTCACCAAGGCTCCAGGGAGTCACGGTCATTACTTTTTATTACACATACAGACAAAAGCTTCAAGTTAAAATATTTCTGCGGTTACATGACAAGTAGGGGGCAAAACAAAGCTGGATTAGAGTCTGATCAGTTTTCCCTAAAGGCCAACGTGTGAGCCATGGGTGATCCTGCCAGCTGACCACACACCAGTCATCTCAGTGCCTTTAAAGTATTACCATGTCTTGATTTTCCTCTGTGTGTCTGGGGCGACTAGAGTGTTGAAACATAATGCTCTCCGATCCCAGCTAGAAAACCTATCATTAAAGAGAACACGGCCCTGGACAGTATCATTCAAATTATTAGGATTTCATAAACCAGAATTCATTGAGATTCTGGAGTGGGTGTGAATGCCAAAGGGCCTTGTTACAAGGTAACATAAAATTTACTTCTCCTTAACAGAATGGAGAAAGGCAAAATAACTTTAATTTTCACTGGGAAAATAATGTAGCCTTGTTTGGGACCAGAGCTAAAAAGCATGTGCTTGCTCAGTGCTTACTATTACACTATGAGTTGATGTGGGAAGGACAAACTGCGGGGTGGTACACTGTCACATTCATGTGAGTTCATCTTAATGTGTAACTGCTTGCCCCCAACTCAGTGTGTGCTCCTTATTAAAAGCTCCACTTCCAGTAATCCGTGCTCCTCACCCTAGGGAGGGTGCTCAAGAGGCCCTTAGCGCACAACCTCCACTGCCCTGTGTGCAACAATGACAAAGGAGTCAGAGAAGGCCCAGAACCAGCCCTACCAATTTCACCACATGGAACAAGTGACCAGGGCACTTTAATTCTGGGAGAAATACCTTGCCTGTCAATGTTTGGGTTCCTTTCTCCCCAGTGGAAATTTGAAAGGAAAGAAAAACAAAGATAGTAGCCACCACAGAGATTGGATACTAGACCTACATTTCAGTTTTTTCTTTGTGTTTTTAGAGTGGATTCATAAGAGCTAGGAAGCCCCCATTGTGTTGTCTTAAATAAAATGCTCACTGGGAAAGAAAGTTTCCAGAAGTTAGGAAATCTAAGTGTTCTGTTCTTTCCCTTTCCAGTGTGGTTACTTTGATGGTTTCTATGCTCGCCCTTCTTTCTATGGCTTCTACCCTTCATGTACAGCACCACACTCTACCAAGTACCGTTTCTCTCTGATTTGTGGGGCAGTGAGCTATGTACAGGCAGGCTGGTCCCCGGGTCAAGTGCAGGCTTTGAACCTCAGAGACCCAGGAGGGGACTTCTGCCAGCAAGGTGTTCAGCCACGCCCCTTAGGCCACTGGCTCCTGTCACAGCTACAACCTCCCACAGTCCCCCACTGAGAGGTGTGTGGCTATCAGTCACTTAGGGCAACGCCCCAAGCTCCTGGTATTCTTTCTGGACTCCACCCCCACAGTTACCTGGCAACTGATCACTATAAAAGTGGCTGTTTGCCCCCTCCTCACTCTCTGTCCCTCTTCCTCTTACTCTCTTATTCCTGTCTCTTCTCATTGGTATCCCCCATGCTGGAGCAATGGAGCAGGTCTTCCTCTAATAAGCCGCTTCTAATCTCCCACAAGAAGCCTCTCAGCATTCCCAGACAGTCTCTACTAACCCAAGCCTCCTACCGAGCAAGACAAGGACTCTCCTCCCTGTGCAGCCTGAGCCCTGTCCTCCTGCCCCTTTCCCCTCAGCCCTGGGCTACAGCCAGCCCTGCAGGCAGCCACCACTCTGTTCTCAGTTCTTCTGAGGCATACAGAGGCTTCTGGGATGTCTGAGAGCATGAGAACCTGTCATCCTTGGCCTCCGCGAAGGTCCAGAGACACCAAGCCAATTCTGGCAGTTCCACTGGGACCTCAGACAGCGACTCCCCACCTCCAGAGCAGGGCCCTGTGGCTTCTCACAGTCCAACACCTCCCTGGGGGAGGCATGGGGTCCCCACAGTCAGACTTCCCATATCCCACCTCACCCAGCAACCCGAGCCCTGGGTCAGATGCCAGACCCCATTTTTAACCCATTCTGGTTGTTCCATTATTAAGGGCATTCAGGGTTCTGCCCTATTTAAGAATCTAAAGCAGGTAACTTAGAATGACCAGGTGTGCTAGTTGCAGAACTGAAGAATGTTCTGGAATGTGAGACTTTCAGCATCACAATCAGGGTAGACAGAAGAAAAACAGAATGACTGTTCCTCCTTGGGTGTTGTTATTGTTGCTGTTTGTTTGTCTGTTTTTTGTTGTTGTTGTTGTTGTTGTTGTTCCGGTTACAGATAAAGTAAACCAGAGCCAACCTCAAACCTTCATCTGGTTGGGATCCTAAAAGCACAGTGGATTCTGTTTTGAAAGTTCCCAGGTTGTTGTGGAAGGCAGGTCCATATAGGTTATCAGAGGATAGATACACTTCCTGAGCAGGTTTGTTGTTGGTTACAAAAGAAGAAATAAAACATATGGAATACTTAAAAAAAAAACAATTTTAATAAAAATCTACAAATTGTATTTAACTGGAGAGAGAAGTGAGGAGAGCAAGACCTTCCCGCGCCATGTTTCTAGTGCTTGGGCCTGTTAGAGAGCCTGTCACTAGTCACTCTCTTCTTTCCCGCCCGATAGTCTTTCCTAACTCTATACTCTGATGTGCTGCTCTTCAATATAATTTCCGTATTGTCTTAAAAAGTGATTTTGACCTTGATCATCCGGTGTGGTCGCAGCTATATTACATCACATACTTTGTTTCTCTGCTAAATAAACCAGTGTAAAATTAGCATGTTCCTAAGTCACAAGACAGAGAGGGTTCTTTTAGTACTAATATCTAGAGAATAAGCTTAGTTCACTCGAAGAGTAACTAACTACCAAATCAATGCCCTTAATGTAGTCTTACAGATGCTTCTTGTTCATTTAAAGGTATATATTTCCAAGTACAATCCAAAGAAGGATTACTCTACTGGGTATTCACATACGGTCAAAGTCTTTCCTTGGGTTAAAGAATCTTTTCTCTGGATTGTCTTTAAAACATATTTTGATGTAGGTATCCCTAAAGTTGGTGATAGGCTAACCTAAGATGAAAGTTTTAAAAGAAAACAAGACCCATATTTCTACAGCGGTAATTTTTCAGGTTGAGACCATTGGTGTACCCCTAGTGTTTCCATGGTAATAGTGATGAAGAGAGAGAGCTGGTACCACCCAGTCTTCCTTAAACTAAAATATTTTTTCTTTTGAAAACAACATAGGTAGATCTGAGAGCAAGAAAGACAGAGAGATGGAGGAGAGGGAGGGGAGAGAAGAGAGGGAGAGGAGAAAGAAAGAGAGCAGCTCTTGTGATTGAACGTATGTACTGGTTAGGGTTTTGTTTTGGTTTTTGGTTTGTTTTTGTTTATGTTTTTTTTGTTTTGTTTGTTTATTTCTTTTGTTTTTGTTTTTGTCAGTTTGGGTCATCTGGTAAACAGGAACCTCAATTGTCCCATAAGGCTGGCCTATGGGCAAGTGTGTGGGGGCATTTCTTAATTAACGATGGGTGTGGGAGGGTCCAACCCACTGTGGTTGGTGCTAACCCTAGGTACCTAGTCCTGGGTTATATTAAAAAAAAAATGGCAAAGATGAGCAAGCCAGTAAGCAGCTTTCCTCCCTGGATTCTCAACTCCAGGTTTCTGCCTTGATTCTCTACCAAGGCTTCCTTAGATGGACAGGAAGTTTAAAGATGGAATACACCCATTCCTCTGCAAGCTTCATTTGGTCGTGATGTCTATCACAACAATAAAAAGCAATCTATAACAGTATGCCATTTATTAAACATGTGATACAAGGTACATGTTTGAGTTTCTTGATTTATAAGTTAATGTTACAGAACTCACTGGATTGTAGTGGAGACTAAGGACATATATACGTATTAGGCATGTATTATTAGAACAATGCCAAGCATCTAACTATTTTGTACTCTGCAAATAGATAAGATAGAGTAATATAAAATATATGATCCAGACCATAAACCTGGTACATTCACGTGGATTTCAAAATATAAAGATGAAGAACAGACCTTCCAAGGATACCAACAGCCACAAACTAGAAACAACAACAAACCCCTAAATAAAGGCGTGTGTCAAAGAACTCTGATCCTCCACAACTGTGGGGCCAGAGGCAACTTCACTTGACTTCTCTTGCTTTCTTCCCTGTTCAGGAGCACAGTTGTGCAAAGGGTCAGACTGGAAGGAATGAAGCTAAGCCAGGCAGGTGGGTTACACAGAACTTCAGTCAGTGCTAGGAGAAACAGCCGTCTCCAAGACAGCTTTCAGTGAAACAGTTCTCTTTATTGGGGGGGGGGGGCTGCATAAGGGCTGTAAAAACCGTGGGAAGTAAGTAGGGTCTCTGGGGTGAGCGTACATCAGTGGCTGGAGCTGGGGTGCGGGGAATGTTTCATTTGCATGAAGAATTCCAGGTGCTGGCTGGGCATGCCCTTATAGGAAGGAAGGATGTTAAATCTGTAATTTGGGCACCAGGCTACCTCAGGGGTGGTGGAGGTGGGAGTTTTAAGGCTTAAATGTGCTAGGATAGGCAGCCCAGAGCAAGGTGGGAGCAGTCTCAGCTTCTGCTGGTCTCAGGATGAGATTTTCAGGGTTTGGACATGTTTCAACCTCATGCCTTCTCCAGACTGGCTCCCCTAGTCACACAGTTTTCTGGCCCCATACAGAAGTGGAAATAATATTAGCTAAAGCATGAACTCTTTCTAGCAATAAATGAAAGTACTCTTTTAAAAGCACTTAGTCTGTGACTTCACAATCCTAAGTTCTTAGTAATAAGATGGTTCAAATTCACCTCAGATGCAATGACTTACTGCTCACCTAGGCTGGTGTGTGACCACACCTAAAACTTCTTTGACTTTTATCAAAGGGTCAAAAAAATTACATATGGTATCCAGATGGCCGTGGTGGGGAAGAACTTTGGTCTCCCTTTTCAAATTGCAAATGGACAACAGAAGAAAACTCCAGTTCAACATAGCTATGAACTCACTGTGCCAAGACATTATCTGTTATTGCAGGCAATAGAGTTTAGGAATGCTGGAGTCATGTGGAAGACAGTGCCTGGGGAATTAGGTCATATAGCACTGGTCTAGGTATTTTTCTAAATGTGTTATGTGACTTTCAGTAAGTCAGCTCTCAGCTGCGAGTTTAAGTTATCTCCTCTCTCAGATATCGTGGTTGAATAACAGACACCATCAAATGTCTCTTTATCTCTATAATTCTTATGGAGCAGAAGGATCTGTACTAATTGGAGAGTCTCTAGGGGTATGGTGGTTATTAGAACCACAGACTAACAGTAAGCAATGCTGTGCAACTGCCGTATAGACAGACACTTGGAGATCAGTTACATTGGCCCATCTTTCATCTCCATGGGAGGAGAGTTATTAAACAAAATAATTGGGATTTGCCAGATAAACTCCAACAGAATATGGAGGATGATTATTTTCTCCTAAAATATTTTGTCTAGATTCATGTATTTAGCTTAAACACTCCCTGTCTGTGAAACAAAATGAATGAACAACCTGATTTAACATTGTCTCTGGCCCTAAGTAGAGAAAAATAAACATTTCGGTCAGCAATAAAGTTGAATTAGAAAATGTTTGCCTTATTTAGTCATGGCCTGGCTGAGTCATCTAACTGATATTGTTTGGATTGAAAACTAGACCAGATGTTCCTTAAAGGAGCTAGTGAGATTAACTATCAGACAGACCCACGTTATCCTGAAGGATGAGTGACGTCATCTCAAAAGCATTTCCTGAAGTTGCCAAGAAGGGTACTGGTTGTAGTTACAGCTAACACTGTAGTAAGTTCACAGAATGTGCATAGTACCTATGTACTTTACATGTAGGGATGCATTTAGTCATTCAGTAATTCATGGAAGTGGGTACCACTACCAATTCTGATTCCATGAGTAAAGTCATTGAGTGTCTGATAGGGTAAGCAGTCTGTTTACAGTCACTCAATGAGTGGTAAGCAGGAGTTAACATAGGAACTGTTACCCTACTTTCAAACTCTGAGGTACCTATTTAGGATCTCAATGACAAGCCAATGTGACATGAAAGTCGAAAGAATCAGCTTCATCAATTTATAAGTGGGTGAATTGAAATGTCAACTACCTTGAGAAAGGAAACAGTACCTACCATTAGGGGAAGAGGGAATGCCAAATTTAAAGAAGGGGGCTATGATATCTATGTGTCTTGTATCTGATTAGGTTCCAAAAATATCCATTTTCATGAGTCTTCGAAAGTGTTTGGAGGGATGTGAGGATGAAGTTTAGAAGTTTAGACCTTGAATTCTTGTCCGCATGAGGTATCTGGAACATTTTTTACTATGATCAAAGTAAAAGGATAATATTGCTTGAAGGGTTTTTTTTTTTTGTCTAATCTTTAAAACTAGCAAAACAAAGCTATTGGATTTTCCTTCTTTATAATGGAATCTCAGACATTTCTTTGTTGTGGGGTTTTATTATACTAGTTCACACAGGCATTCCTCGGAGCTTAACTTAACACTCGGAGCTCTGATTTGTTAGCACACACTCCCCAACAATACAAAGAGAGCATAACATTTATGCTCTCCCTTTATTTCTTAAGACAACAAAGTAGGAGTCCTTCTGGGGAATCAGGGAGGCTAACTATAGATCCCTACTCCTCCCTCTGCTTCTTCAAATCCAATCGCCCAGCCTAACTCCCTGCTCTATAGCAGATGACTTGCTTCAGCTTTCTAGCCCTCATCTCCGGTAGATCACACAGATCTTCCCCTCTAACCTTCCTCCCACCTCTACTCATTGCTTTATCCCAGCCCCCCCACTCCATCAGGCATTCCCTGAGAGTCTACAGGTCATTCCAGCTATGGGGATCTACACATCTTCCTCCTCTCCTCCAATTCGTCATTCCTAGTCTCACCCTGTATCTATAGGAGATTGCCTGTTGCAGCCTCCTCATCCTCTCTGCCCACCTCTCCAGTGGGTCACACGGATCTTCCCTGGGTCACACGGATCTTCCCTGGGTCACACGGATCTTCCCTGGGTCACACGGATCTTCCCGTCCCATCTCAGGACTAAAATCAGTAAAATGGAAACAAAACAATACCAAAAATCAATGAACGCAAAAGTTAGTTCTTTGAGAAAATCTTTGAGATTGACAATGCTATAACCAAATTAAGTAAGATAGAGAGAGAGATCATATTAGTTAACAAAATTGCAGATGAAAACGGGGGAATATAAAAAGAGACAACAAGGAAATCCAGAGTTTAATGACAAACTTTAAAAACCTGTTATAAATCAAACTGGAAAATCAAAAAGAAATTGATTTTTTTCTTGGTGTAGTCCATTTAACAAAGTGAAATAAAGATCAAGAAAGCAATTTTAAAAGACCTATAAGTCCTATAACCTTTAGTGAAATAGAAGTAGCAAATTAAAAGACTAAAAAAAAAAACAAACAAACAACAACAAAAAAAACCAACACAGGTCCATATGGTTTAAGCATAGAATTTTATAGGACAGGCTTTCAAAGAAGAGTTAATGCCAGTACTCTAAGACAATTACCTTGCTTTTTCTATCTGTAAAACCTGGCTCTCTGGAGAAAACACTGGTGATTTTCAGTTAAATGTGATTCTTTGGTAGAAATGCAGGTATAATCTGAAATCAGAGTAGGAATAACCAGGCTACAGGTTGATCACAAACACAAATGGGCTAAAGAAAAGGTGTCTTTTCTCTTTGAGTCACCTTCTGGTTCCTGTGGAATTAACAGAAGTGGATTCCTCAACATGACTTCTTGCCCTGCACCACACTAACTCCATCCACTCAAGGTCAGGGTCATGGCCATTCTTGTCCTTTCTGGAAGAATGGGGCTGCCACTTTAAAACATCTTTCCAGTCACAGAATTAAGATGCACAGCACACAAGTGCAAGCTGTATGTTTGGTCACTCAAACAGAATGTCACTCCCATAACACTTTTAAATAATAAGCTGGAAGATTTACTGCTGACCAGTGGTAAGAATGGAAAACAACAAACAAACAAACAAACAAACAAACAAACAAACAAATGGGGAAGAAGAGAGTGATTCTTGCCAGTAGAGGTGGACATGACTGCTTCTTTGCTTGTCACAGGGGGTTGGGGGTGGGGTTAGGTCTAGAAGTTAGACCCAACAGAACAAGTACTCCCAAAATACTTATTGAGTCACTGAATGAATCGATGATTTTGACTCAAATCTGAATTTAGATTTTAAACTTCTAGTTTTTAAAACGTCTTTGAGCCTTTTATTTTAGCTGCAAAATGGAGATAAGATAGCTTATATGAAAACCTTGTGTGTGAAACTCTTAGAGGACGACAAGCTCAAAAACACCTCACAGTGGACAGGATCTGCGGTTACCTACTTGTTATTTTCCTGTCTGAACAAATTAAAGAACAAAGTGAAGTGATAAAGATACTGGATTGACCTAGGATAGTTTAATGATGCTTTCGTTTCTACTTTTCCTTATTCTTCTTTGTAGGTATTATAAAAACACCTAGAAACGTACCTGCTAGCTGAATATATGACTGGTTCCATTCACCTCCAGGGAATCATGTAATGATCTATGGAAGTAGCCACATTGTATTCATATTTTTCTCTAAGGACCCGGAAGACTGCATAGAAATATTAGAAAAAATATTTTGACATCTTTTCGATACTTGAAACACCAGATATCTATATACATTTTTAGTTGTTTCTTCTTGCCCCTGCCTCAAACATTTGGAAATATTGGCATTGGTACATCATGAAAATATCTACTCACTTACTCATATAATTTTTAGGGTCATGGGAGCAAGGTACACAATAAATATTTAATTTCTGGCCTAATGAAATTTCACCTGATGTGTGGGATAGAAGTTAAAAAAAAAAAAAGAAAAAGAAAAAGAAATACCTGCAAAACCAAGGATACTGACTTACAAGCAGCAATTCATTTGTGATGAATGTTCTGGTTATTGAAATAATAATTAAGTACTTTGGGGGAGACAAATGTCATAACTAAGCACAGAGATGACAGGGAGATTGTCTTAAATGCTTCCTACATTATTACTACTAAATTTTATCATCTTTGCAAACATCTAGTCATCTACACGTGTCATAGGTTGAATGGCCCTCATAGACCCATGTGTTTATACATCTGCTCACCAGCTAGTGTCACTGCTTTGGGAATTGATGGATCTTCTGGGACGTGAGTCCTCGGTAGAAGGTGTAGGGCAATGGGGGTCTTTGAAGCATATGCCAGTCCTTGCTTATATTCTAGCCAACCTCTTTGCTTTCCTCCTACTTCTCCATTAAGAAGTTGCAGGTTCTGAACAAGAGTCAAAGCACATCTTCCCTACTGTGATGGGCTGAAATTCTCCCAAACTATGATCTTAAAACAATCTTTACTCTAGTTAGTTGTCTGTGTGAGATATTCTGTCACAGTGATAACGAACTTATCTAAAGATGTATTTGAACTATTAATATGAAATAGATAATTAAAAAGGAAATGGAATGAAATTCTCACTTTTCAGAGAATGGAAAATTCCTACTTTTGGGGCAAGGCAAATGTGATGGGAAAGAGCAGTGGAAATAGACATTCTTTTCAGTTTAAACTGGGAGAAAAGATGAGTGGGATTATTGGGTTGTGAAAAAACAGCAATGGTATGTGGTTTAGTTGTGTGACTGCTTTTTTTTTTTTTT
>NC_034604.1:38370036-38391668 GCF_900095145.1 Mus pahari
GTTAATAGTCTGTGCTCTCTCTTGTTTCTTTTTGGAGACACCCAGGGCTATGAATTTTCCTCTTAGGACTGCCTTCATTGTGTCCCATAAGTTTGGGTAGTTTTAGTTGTGTGACTGCTTTTTAAAAAGTCACTGTTTCAAGTCATGTTGTGGTTAGACCAGAATATTTCTATATATTCATAACTGAATAATTAAGACAAACATTTTTAATCTTGAGAGCAGAAAGCAAACACTATATTGGGTCTAGCAAAGGCTAACACTGAATCTAGATTTATCAAGAGTTTTCTTTATTAAACAATGACTTTAAATTAAAAGTATATAGGTATAAACACTGCCCTGAGGCAAAATGGAATGTTACTAAAATTCTTAGCCCTGTCTCCTTGCAATTATTATCCTTGTCATTACAGGGTTCTTACAACCTTGAAGTAAAACAATATGTACATCTCATTTTCTGGAATATACTCATTGTACACAAATGAGACCCTATAGTATCTGATATTTCACACCTGTTTTTTTCCCAATATTACTGTTGTGAAATTTATTCATTTTGTAGATAGCATGACTACATTATTCATTTTTATTACATTATGGTTTTGTTCACAGACTTTATTTTTCAGTTTGGTATGGTTTTTCATGACAGGGTTTCTCTGTGTAACAGAGCCCTATCTGACCTGAACTCACTTTGCAGATCAGGCTGGCCTCAAACACACAGAGATCTACCTGCCTCTACCTCCCAAGTGCTGGGATTAAAGGCATGTGCTACCACACCTGCTCTACTATGTGGTATTGTATTGCATAGATTTAGCCATGTAATAGAATTGGTTTATTCATTTACTTTTTTTCATTTATTTACTTATCCATTCTAGTTGTTTTCAATTAGGGGTATTAAAGTCAATGTTATGATAAACTTACTTGTAAGGTGTTTCAGTAGTCAAATACATTCCTATGTCTATACATACATTCAGATACCTGTACATGCATATGGCTAGAACTATGTCAATTACAGGTTTCTATAGCTTCAATACTTTACTAACATGCAAAGTCTAAGCAGTTTTTCAAGTGGTCGATGTGATGACTAGTCCTAGTTTTCAACCTGATTACAACTGGAATCAACTAAAACCTAAGCAACAGGGAATATTTGTGAAAGAACGATTATCTTTCTCCAGGTCTTGTTTTCTCTCTCGGGATCCCTCCGGGTAGTCCCTAGCTATCCTAGAACTGCTATGAGGATCAGGCTGGCCTTGAACTCACAGAGTTCCACCTGCCCCTTTTGCTCCTCAAGTGCCAGAATTAAAGGCATGAACACACAGCCCTGAGGAATTTTCTTAATCAGATTACTTGAAGAAGGAGCAACCATCCTAAATCTGGGCCCTACTTGCCGGTGGCAGCCAACGCAAAGGATGAAGAAGAAAGGAAATTTTTGCTCTTGGCCTGCTTCCCCTCACTCTAGCTAGCAAGTTCATCTATTCTATTGTCGTTGTTGTTTGGTTTTTTTTTTTTTTTTTTTTTTTTCGAGACAGGGTTTCTCTGTGTAGCCCTGGCTGTCCTGGAACTCACTCTGTAGACCAGGCTGGCCTCAAACTCAGAAATCCACCTGCCTCTGCCTCCCAAGTGCTGGGATTAAAGGTGTGTGCCACCACTGCCCAGCTCATCTATTCTATTGTCATAGCTAGTATTAAATGAAACTTCTTTGGGATTCCAATATAGGCTGAAACTAGTAGCAATTCAGGAATCCCTTTGGGCTCTGGTACTAGATTAGGACTAAGAGACAATAAGTCTCATAGAATGGACTTATTGGATTCCTGGCCTTTCATGTGGTCTTTTCCATTTTGTCTTTTCTTTTGTGTCCTTATTTAATACCTCCAATACACACACAGAGAGAGAGAGAGAGAGAGGGAGAGAGGAATTTTGATCCACACTAATCTGTATGATCAGGTTGGAATATACACCTTTAATCCCTCTGGCTGGAATAAAGACAAGCCCTTAGTACACACCTTTGATCTCAAACAATGTAGGTAAAGTTAGTTTGTAGAAGGAAGCAGCCATGTTTAAAAGTGATGCTTAACTGAGTGGCAGACAAAGTGATGAATCAGAGAAAGATCTGACAGATGACAATTAATCAGGTGAATAAAAGTTACTTTTACAAACATAAATATGTGTGGGCATGCATTTATACATGCATGTAAATAGATAGTAGGATAAATAGATATCAAAGTTTGTACATTTAAGAGCTTCTTCAGGACTTTAGATGACTCCAGTCTTTGGATTTTAATATACAAAACAATTTTGTGTTTTGTTATGGTTGTGGCACTTCTGACCTAATCATTTTATTTTTGCCTTTCAGGTAGAAAAAAAACCTGCATAAATCAAACAAAAATAATTTTTTACAGTGAATTTTACAATTTTTTAACAATGAAACCACAGAATACATAGTTGCTCAAACACAAAGGACTGCCTTTGCTGCTTAAATCCAACCCACACTAGGAATTCCTAATTGGTGTGACTGGAGGCCATTCTCCTACGGGGTGGTGTGGAGAGGAGTCTCCTTTCATTCTGCAGCTCTTCTGGCTTCCTCATGCATTATCTGCACTTCCTGTGCCTCTTAACACCAAGTCAAGGACAAGAGTGAGAACATGGCATTGGGCAGCTGAAGGGTCTGGATGAACCAACTGAGCTAATTGCAGGATGGAAGTGTGATCTGGCTGTGGATCCTGGAAGAAGAAGACATGGGTGTGGTAAGTGGCTGACAGTCCCCAGGCAGCATGCAGTCCCTTCTTCCATGAGCTGGGCCACTTATAAGCAAATAACTGAAGTAGAGGCAATTTCCTTCATTCTCATATTTAGTAAACATTTTTGGTTTATTCGCAGGACCACGAGTGTTCATGTGAAGTAGGTAATTCACGACTTACGTTGCAATTGGACCAGGATGTGAGAAAAAGGAGGAGGCTGAGGTTCTTCTAATCAAAAGAGTAAATACTGGGAAGGCAAGCCCCCTACCTGAATCAAAAGTGCCAGTGCGTTAGCTTGCATTAGATTGTATTAATATTTCTTTCTATGTATAATGCTGTCGTGTTCACAGTGCTCAATAAAAATTTAATAGTTTGCAGCTGTTTCCTGTGAGAAATAAAATCGGGAGGATGTGATTTCACAAATGGAGGAAATGAGATTTCAAAAAGGTTATGGTGTAAAGGGATTCTGAACACGAACCTGAACTTTGTTCATTGTCTGTAATCACTATAGTGATTATCACGCTTCTGTGTGTGTGTCTGCTTGTTTGTGTATGTCTGTTTATGTTTGTGTATGTCTGTGTGTCTCTGTGTTTGGTGTATGTGTCTGTGTGTCTATTTGTGTATGTCTGTCTGTGCCCTGTTTGGTGTGTGTGTGTATGTTTGTGTGTGTGTACACGTGCATGTGCATGCATGTATTTGGGGGGGGGTTGCTAAATATGACATTCCACAACCCTCTTTAGTGGTTGTTACTCAGCCCACTTTTATTTTCTTTTCAGAAGATTGGCTGAACTAACGAAGAAGATTATGAGACAAAACTGACATTTCCCATAGAGTACTGTTTCAGTTTGGAACATCTTTGGTAACCAGCAAACTGTTTTTCAGTTAAATTTTCATGGAGTTAGTCTCATACCCATCTTAACTGCCAGGTGGTGGCTGATAAAAAATCTCAAGTGCTCTGTATTACAGATTTTCTGTGATTCCTTTACATTTACTCTTTCTTAGATTATTAGATGCAAAGTAATGAAGTACAAGCAAATACAGAGTACATTATTCTCAACTTTGAGATAATGGGATTGACCTGTTATAAGGGTAGGGGACGATGTATAATGGTTCGGTGTTGCCAGTATTGAAAGGTGTTTGGATCATGAGGTGCTAATTCATCAGAGGATTAACCTCAAGATGAATTCGTGGGTGGACAGACTAGTGAAGCCTCACTGGAGGAGGTAAGTCATCAGGGGCATGATTTTGGTATGCAAAGCTTCTCTTAGGTTGCTTCCTCCGTCTGTTTCCTTCCTGACCCATGCTGACAGCAACCTCCTCTGCCACATCCTTCACCATTATAATATTGTGTCTCCTCAGGCTACAGACAGCCAGGAGGAGGGTCTCAGCATTGTGTCACACAGTATACTTTTCTTTTGTCTAACCAGCGTCACATGCAAATATTCATTACAAAACGTCATTGGTCTGGTTCAAGTGTTTGGTTTCTGACACATGTTGGACCATCGCTGAGACTCATCTCAGATATTCTTTTTGTAATGAATATTAGGAGGTGTGTCCTTGTTGGAATAGATGTGACCTTGGTAGAGGAAATGTGTCTTTGTGGGGGTAGGCAATGAGACCCTCCTCCTGGCTGTCTTGGAGACAGTCTTCTCTTAGTCGCCCTCAGATGAAGATGTAAAACTCTCAGTTCCTCCCATGTCATACCTGCCTGGACACTGCTGTGCTTCCTGCTATGATGTTAATTAATAGACTGAACCCCAATTAAATATTGTCCTTTATAAGAGTTGCCTTAGTCATGGTATCTCTTCACAGCAATGGAACCCTAACTAAGACAACACCTGACAACAGCACTGAAGCAGAAGGAATGGAGGAATGCTGCTTGCTGGCTTGTTCAGCCTGTTTCCTTATACCATCCCAAGGGAGACACCATCTACAGTGAACTGGATCCTCCCACATCAGTCATTAATCAAGAAAATATCCTACAGATTTGCTTACATTGTCTAGGAACATTAAGGTATGAGGGACTGTAGAGGCCAATCTCATGGAGGCATTTTCTCTATTCAGATTTCCTCTTCTCAGATATGTCTAGGTCTGTTTGAAGTTGACAACAACCAACCAGCATAGTTTCTGTGTGGTGAAGAGAGGATCTGGGAGTGTAGATCCATTGGAGATCACTTGCTCTTCAAGCATAAATGAGGCCCTAGCTTCAATTCTCAGTAATGCATCTGTGCCCTTCCCCTCCCAGAAAGAAAGAAATTAGAAGTAAGCCTATGCTTTTCTTTTTCAAGGCAAATAGCTAAGAAGTTAAATGTTGGTGAAAAAGAGGAAGTGAGGATCAGTACAGCAGTGGTTCTGATACTTCCCTGAAGTGTGACACTAACGGAGATACAGAGCTTCTCTTTGCCTCATCTGGAAAGACAGGCTCATAAGGACAATAACAGCAACCCTGGATTTCTTGCTTTCTTAAACGAGCAACCGACTATAAAATCCTTAGGAAAAGACTTTGGAATAAAGTTGCTTAGTCTATAAGCAGAAAGAGATACCCTATCTGATGGATAGAAATCTGATCATCCTCATATAGGCCAGGCAGTGGTGGCACACACCTTTAACTCCAGCACTTGGGAGGCAGATGCAGGTTTGAGGCCCACCTGTTCTGCAGAGCAAGTTCTAGGACAGTGAGGACTACACCAAGTAAGGCTGTCTTGAGAAAACCCAACTATCTTACTCACTAACTAACTAACTAACTAACGACTCGTATAGAATCCTAAAATTCAGACACATCCAAACCTTTATTTTTGGATACATAAAAAGTATATTACACATCCAAGTGTTCACTATGTAAATCCTTTCACTCAGTAAGAATTCAAGTGATCTCTAACTAATGAATCTGCCCTTCAACTTGATTTTCCCACCATTTGTTTCTTGGCATTTATTGTATATTTGTTACAAAGATCTATTTTAAGCTTTTATTTTATCATTATCTGTCATTAACTTAACCAATGCTTTGCTCCAGGGTAGTTGAATTCCCTTAAACCTTTCACTTGGTAATGCAAAATGTCAAATGTCCCAGTTAAGATTTTATAGACCATTGGAGTATTCCAGAAAATGTGGTGAGGCAAAGGCCACAGATCCAATCTTTGTACAAAGGTCATACGTTGTCATTTTCAGGATGTGGAACCCAAGATTAGAGACTTGCTTGTCCTTAGAAGTATCCATGGTTGGATCTGGGTGCTGGAGAAGGCACTGGGCCTGGAAGAATTATATCTGTTCTCAGACACAGAGAAACTTAGCTTGTATGTGCAACTCAGTCAGGACTCCTGTTAGACTGCTCTTCCTGTTCTCTCAAACTTGGAGTTCCTCAGTAAATCCAAGGGTTTTTTTCTCTAGGAGTCCAAAGGTAATCCCAATGGGAAACTGGGCTTTATTCTGCCCTCATTTTTTCCTGTATGGAAATTAAGATTTAATCCAAGCTTACCTTTTTTGGCAACAAAAAGAAAAGAAGAAAAAGAAGAGAAGAGAAGAGAAGAGAAGAGAAGAGAAGAGAAGAGAAGAGAAGAGAAGAGAAGAGAAGAGAAGAGAAGAGAAGAGAAGAGAAAACAAACTACCCTTTTGAATTCCTTGTATATGGTTATTCCCCTCCTTATTGTTCCTCTTTCTTCTATGGTTCACTTTTTCTTTCCTTGTTTCTGCATTTACTTCACATTATATACTCACATTTGAAGACTAGAAGCTAGAACCTGAAGATGAAAAGAAACCTCACTCAGTTTAATCTCCTCTAGTTCCATCCACTTACCTGCAAATTTTATTACTTCATTTTTCTTTGTAGCTGAATAGAATTCCACAGTGCATATGTACCATCTTTCCATTATCTATTCTTTGGTTAAAAGGATGTCGAGGTTGTTTTCATTTCTGGCTATAGTGAATAGAGCAGCAATGAACATGGCTGGCCAGGTGCCTGTGGCGTAGGATGTCAAGTCCTTTGGGCATATTTTGAGGAGTGGTATAGCTGAGTAAATTTATTTTTAGCTTTTTGAGAGTTGAACATACTGATTTCCAGTGTGGTGGGATATTCCAATAGTAAATGAGGATTCCCCTTTTCCCGCATCCTCTCCAACATTTGTTATTGGTTGTTTTAATGATTTTTGCCATTAAATGTTTTCACTATTATATGCTTGTAGTGGCTATTCCTGGTTGTCAACTTGAATATATTTGGAATGAACTACAATCCAGAATTGGAAGTTTCACCAGTGACTCTAATCTGGAGTCTGGGAGATAGAAGTTTCTGATCTGGATCTTGGTATGGAGATCTTGAGACACACTGGTGATTGAATCCAAGAGATTAAGACAGGGAGATCTCCGAGTCCAAGGTCATCTGGGATTAAAGGTGTGGTGGCACACTCCTTTAATCTGGGCTACACCTTCTGCTGGAGACCATACAAGGACATTGGAAGGAGGGAATCTGGTTCTCGCTCTTTCACCTGCTTGCCGTGTGGGACTACGCAACTGCTAGATCCTTGGACTTCCATTCACAGCTACTACTGAACCATTGTTGGGAATTGGAGTGCAGACTGTAAGTCATCAATAAATTCCTTTACTATATAGAGACTATCCATAAGTTCTGAGAACCCTGATTAATACAATGCTGTAGGGAGTTTGATACCTATTTTTTTGTATATTTATTGTTCTCTATGCAGCTCATACCTTGATAGGGAATCTATTTACTTAGATGATGGTTATTTTATTTTACTATTTTATTGAAAATGCCCTCTGTGCCTCTGACCTGAGTCTCTTCTCCTTCTTCTACTGCTATGATCCCAGAATTCTTGGATATTCTGGCTATGGGTTTATTTTAATTTAATATTTGCTTTGGTTTATTGATCCACTTCCTCCACAATTCCTTCAAGATCTGACATTCTCTCTTCCACATGATCCAGTCTGTAGGTGAGGCTTTCCCTGGAGCTTTTTACTTGACTTTCTGAAGTTTTTATTTTGAGTTTTATTTCAATTCCACTTTTCTTTGGGTATCTTTTTTATTATTATTAAATTCCATTTGCTTGAATTGTTTTTATTACTCCACTCAACTGCTTATATTTTTGTGGTCTGCTATTCATTCACATCCTCTTTGGGTTGCTTGAACATGTTTATTATTGTTATTTTGAAATCCTCATTTTATGTGTCATTTAAGTTAATTTCCTGGGTACTATTTCTATACACATACTAATTTTTGAAGAAGACATATTGTATTGGTTATTCCTATTCTTTGTGGTTTTTTATTGATGGGATCTAGACATCTAACATTAAGTCATTGCTAATACTGCTTGGTATGGGTACTTGGCCTCCCTTTGTCAAATGTGTGTTTGGATCTCTGTTCACTATCACTCAATTTCTCAGGCTGAAGACCAGATAGATGGGATCTATGGTTCAGACTTGGGGAAGTGCAGTATTAATATGCAAATGGAATATCAGATGTAGTCTCAGCTCAGTTAAAGTTAGTGGTGTGTCCATACTGTAGTAGAGGGGCAGGCAGGTGCAGAATGCATGGTCCTCATGCAGGCAGCAGTGGTTAGTGAAGTTGTTAGTGGAATTCTGTGGTTTTATCTGGAGAGGAGGGGTATGTGAGCATGTATGATCCATGAGTCTTCATGTAGACTGCTGGTGTGGGTAGTTCTGAAGACATGGGTCTGGCCTCCAAACTGGGAAGGAGAGGCAGGCAGGCACAGAGCTCAAAACTTATTTTCATGTGCACTCTGGTCATTTGTTTATTGATTTAGGAAATTGTCAAGCAAAGTATTTTGTTAGTTTCTCAGTTATTCCTTTGTAGTTGAGTTATAGAATTCTCCAGATATTGTAACTATTAGTACTATTAGTTCCATGTCTTCTATGTAACTGGCAGATATTCTTTCTCATCCTCTGCTTTACCTCTTTCCTCTTATGATGCAATCGTTTCACTAAGTGTTCTCATGACCCCATTTATCTGTGCCTTCTTGTATTACTTTCTGTGTCTTTGATGTCATTTTAAGGAAATCCTGGAAAAATCCAGTGTTCAGAAATTTTCAAACTGTGTTTTCTACCAAAAGGTTTTTTTTGTTTGTTTGTTTGTTCTTGTTTGTTTTTCAAGACAAGGTATTTACCAAAGGTTTTATAGTTTGTGATCTTATATTCAGATTTTTGGTTCATCTTGATTATTTCATATGGTGTGAAACTAAAGCCCAACTTCATTCATTTGCAAGCAAATATCCTGCTTTAATAATATCATTAGCTGAAAATAACTGAAGTTCTTAAAGGAAAAAATTAATATCTTACTTTGAGTTCTTTTGAAGTAGAGTTATGACAAGAACCTATTTATATATTTTTATTTGGATTTGATCTGAGGAGGCAAGATCAAAGAAAAGACTGGAAAAGATCAGGATAGATTATACAGGTCACAGGGAAGGTGCTGTTAGAAGAGATCAGGTTCTGTCTACGCATCTAAGTTTTCTAGAAGGTTTCCCAAATGGGCAGTTGAAGAACAGAGGATGAGCAATGTGCCCTGGCTCATGGTCCCACTGGTTACCATTTGTAGTGGCTATTCCTGGTTGTCAACTTGACTATATTTGAAATGAACTACAATCCAGAATTGGAAGGCTCACCAGTGAACCTAATCTGCAGACTGGGAGATAGAAGTTTCTGATCTGGATCTTGGTATGGAGATCTTGAGACACAGTGGTGATTGAATCCAGAAGATTAAGACAGGGAGATCCCGGAGTCCAAGATCATCTGGGATTAAAGGTGTGGTGGCACACACCTTTAATCTGGGCTACACCTTCTGCTGGGGACCATATAAGGACATTGGAAGAANGGAGTCTGGCTCTCGCTCTTTCGCCTTCTTGNGGTGTGGGACTCAGCAACTGCTAGATCCTTGGACTTCCATTCACAGCTACTACTGAACCATTGTTGGGATTTGGACTGCAGACTGTAAGTCATCAATAAATTCCTTTACTATATAGAGACTATGTGCAAGTTCTGTGACTCTAGAGAACCCTGACTAATACACCATTGTTCCATGTTAGTGTTCTGGCACCTCAAAAGGGTTTATGGGTCGATGGTTAAAGCTACTGAGCAATCATCTTGAAACCCTTGCAGAGATGGCCCAGGTGCCAAGGGTTGTCCTCAACAGTTCACATACATAATATAAACTGAAGAAAGTCATGTAGGAATTGTCCCCCAAAGTATCTTTTATACTAAGTAACTGTATTATATTGATGTGATAAAGCAACTTGGGGAGGAAAGGCCTTATTTCAGCTTACAACTCCCAGGTCACACTTGATCACTGAACTATGTCAGGGTAATAACTCAAGGCAGGAATTGAAGCAGAGCTCATGGAGGAATGTTGCTTCCTGGATTATTCTCTGTGGTTTACTTATCTTGCTTTTGAATACCATCATAGATGATTTCACAGAAGTTGCACCATTCACAGTGGGCTGGGCCTTCCCATGTCAATCATTAACAACAACAACAACCACAAAAATACCCCCACAGACTTGTCTATAGGCAACCTGACCACAGCATTTTCTAAATTAAGATTTTTCTCTTCCTAGATATGTTTAGATGTGTGTGAAGTTGACAAAACTCAACCAACACTTCAGCCAAGAGAGAAATATCAGCTGCATAAATATTTTACACAGAGCTAGTTATAGGACCAAGCCTATGTCCATGAGCAATTGTAGGTATAAGGAACAAAATATTATGTTATATTTTTTATTGAGCCCTTGTGACGTAAGTGTGCATGTATTGGGCAGATACTATAAAAATAAATTAGGCACTCTGTAATGAGCTATAATTTCACAGAAAATAAAATAGCAAAAATTACCCCTTAAACAAAAGAGAAGTGGCCCTGCCAGCCGGGTCCCTTAGGGGCAAGCCAGCCTCTGTGAGCTATGCCTTGTTCTCTGTGCACTCCATTTCTGGCCCACAGCTCTACTAGTGCTCCTAGGGGTGGGGGCTTGCTGGCACCAGGGACAACCATGGGAGATCCCTCCCCCCAATCACCTACTTGCTGGGTCCCGCTGGGGCAAGCCCAGCATCAGTTACCTGTGCCCTGTTCCATGAGTCCCCAGTTTCGGGGTCAGAGCTCTACCTGCATTCCTGAGGCCTGCTAGCACAAGGAAGCACCAGGTGAGACCCCTCCCCCACCAACCCCCCCCCCCTTAGAGCACACACAGCTGCAGTAAACTGTACCTGCTCCTCTCTGCTTTGTTTTCCAGCCCACAACTCTGCTAGCGTTCCCCAAAGGCCTGCTGGCATCAGGGACAACCAGCTGGCTAAAGGCCAGTATAAGAACACAATCAACAAGAACCAGGGCAGTTTGGTACCACCAGAGCCCATCTATCATACTACAGAAAGCTCTAGATACCCTACCATAGGTGAAGCTCAAGAAAATGACCTTAAATTAAATTTCGTGAAGATGTTAGAGGTTTTTAAAGAGGAGATGAATAAATCCCTCAAGGAAATACAGTACAGAATACAATTAAGCAGATGAGGGAAATAAATAAAACTGTTCAAGATCTGAAAATGGAAATAGAAGCAATAAAGAAAATCTGTACTCAGGGAATCCTGGAAATGGATAGGCTAGGGAATAATTCTACCTCAAGAGGTACTTGACAGTTATGTTAGTGGTATAGTGGCACTATACCACTCATGTGCATATATCCAAAAGATGTTCCACCATACCATAAGGACATTTGCCTCATCTATGTTCATAGCACTTTTATTTTTAACATCCAGACACTGGAAACAACATAGATATTCCCCACCTGAAGACTGGATAAAGAAGATGTGGTACATTTATACAATGGAATATTACTCAGCTGTTAAAAACAATGACATCATGAAATTTGCAGGCAAATGGATATAACTAGAAAAGATCATCCTGAGTGATGCAACCCAGATCCAGAAAAACAAACCTAAGTAAGTTTGTACTCACTTATAAGTAAATATTAGCTATAAAGGACAGGATAATCATGCTACAACCCACAGACCCAAAGATGTTAAATAACAAGGAGGTCCCGAGGAAAGATGCTTGAACCTCACCAAGAAAGGAAAATAAAATGAGACATTGATAGTGGAGGGAGGGAGGGATTTTGGTGGGAGACAGGGAGGGGAACAGGAAGACCTAGTGTGGGAAGGATGGAGTGAGAGGTGATTGGGAGACACAGTTAGAATTGGGAATGGTTGGAGCATTTCTGGAATGAGTTAGAAACTAGAACAATGGAAACTCCCAGGAATATGAGGGTGACTCTAGCTAAACCTCCTGGCATTAGGGATATGGAACCTGAAACAGCTGTCTTCTGTAACCAGGCAAGACTTCCAAAGGAGAGATGGGGACACGAACTCAGCCACAAAACCTTCAACCCATGATTTTTCCTGCCTACAAGTTGTGCCAGGATAAAGAGGGAGCACATATTGAGGAAATGGCCAACAGATGGCTGGCCTATGTTGAGACTCATGCCATGAGCGAGAGCCCATCCCAGACACTATTAGTAATATTCTGCTATACTTGCAGACAGGTGCTTAGCATAACTGTCATCTGAGAGGCTTCACCTAACAGCCGATGGAACTGGTGCAGAGACCCACAGCCAAACATTTGGCAGAGCTTGGTAGACTTTGTGAAAGATGGGGAGGAAGGATTGATGGCGCTAGAGGGATCAAGGACACCACAAGAAAACCTACATCAACTAACTTGGGCCCATAGGGGCTCACTGAGACTGAACCACCAACTGGAGAGCATGCATGGGATGGACCTAGGCTCCCTACATATATGTAACAGATGTGTAGCTTAGTCTTCATGTGGGTCCCCTAACAACAGGAGCAGGGGCTGTCTCTGAATCTATTGCCTGCCTTTGAGTCCCTTTCCCTTAACTGGGCTGCCTTGCCTAGCCTCAATAAAAGAAGATGTACATAGTCCTACTACCACATGACATGCCAAAGTGGGTTGATATCCATGGGAAGCCTCCCCTTCTCTAAGTAGAAAAGGAGGGGTATTTGAGGGGTATTCAGTGCATGGAAGGTAAGAGGGAGGCACTGTTAGGACAGGAGGGCAGGGAAACTGCAATTGGGGTTTAAAGTATATAAATAAATTAATGGGAAAAGGGGAGAGAAATGGCAGTAGTAGGGATGTGTTGGTTTGAATAAGAGTGACCTGCATAGACTCATTTATTTGAATGCTTAATCAGCAGGGTGTAGAACTCTTTGTCAGGATTAGGATAGGGAGCTGTGGCTGTGTTGGAGGAAGTAAGTCACTGGGTGTGGACTTTGAGGTTGGAAGTTCACATCAGGGTCAGTTTCTCTCTGTCTCTGTCTCTGTTTCTCACTCTCTCACTCCTTCTGCCTGCTGCCTGTGGTTCAGGATGTAGCTCTCAGCTACTTCTTCAGCACCTTGCCTGCCTACTGCCATGCTCCCACCGTGCTAATAATAGACTAACCCTCTGAAAGTTTAAGAAAATAAATGCTTTCTTCTGGAAGTGTTATCTTGGTCATGGTGCTGCCTCGCAGCAATAGAACAGTGAGCGACCAGGGCAACAGGAAAAATCAAGAGAGTGCATGTATTTATTGATTAATGTAAAAATGCTTTTCACTGACTCCACATTGGAGGTGCTTTAAAGTTTGCCTTTGTTACGTGGACTTGACAACTGAGGCCATGGACCGAGATACCAAGGTCAAACAAGAGTGAATCTTCAAAGACAATTTAACTTCTTGAACAAAGCTTAAGGGCATATTTACAAATAGTGATGAGGATGGAGTTTGAAAGTGATGTTGAAGAACCAAGGAGCCAAGCCAAGTAATTGGACTGAATTCTGTAGGTGATGATGAATATTTAAAGCTTTTTTTTTTTTTAAAGACAAAAGAAGGATGAGGATCAAGCTGTGTGCTCCAAGGTCTTACTGCCATAGGGTTAAATGTCTCATAGATGTAACAACAAGCTAAAAACAACCACAAGTATGACAGTGTATGTATATGAGTGCATGCACATGTGTACACGTACATGTGCCTGGCTATAAATGTATGTATACATGTAGAAATGAGTTTAAGCACAGAAAGGAAGAGGAACTTGGAGGGCAAAGCCAGCACACTTGCTGTTTAGAGGTTAATTTACTTTTCTGTTTATTGGTGTTGCTATGGTGATGGTAAAAAACCATCCAGGAGGACAGAGAACAGTTGACTGTCTCTGCACTTAATATCTGATTTTATGTAAGACATCTGGAAAGAATGCCAAACCTCAGACCTTTGCTGAGAGCTTTAAAAGAAACCAGAGAGATGAGGTTGAGCTCCCAGGCTCCCAGGCACACCCCTCTCTGGGCACAAGCCTTCAGGCACAGCTGTCCTGGCACTCCCCAGCTTGGCACTTGGAGGCCCTCTTTCTGCCCTGTGTCCTCTCCCTCTCCCTTTTGCAGCTTCAGACCAGAACACTGGAAACAGCCCATAAGAGTGAAACAAAACCAGAGGGAAAAAGAACAGGGGATGTGGCCTATAAGAAAGGTTGCAAAATGCTTATTTTTTTGCCTGATGGAAACTGTTCTCTTCAGGAGTCCAGTGGACATGCCCCCCACCCCGCCCCCACCCCCCAGCACCAATCCTGGAGAAGCTTTGGGTTCTCATTTAGTCTGGGACTTTCCACTCTTCTTCAGTGAGTTTATGTTCCAAGGCTTGGGGGAGGGGGATGGGGTCAAGGTATTTTCTATAATTACAAACACACTCCTTCTGTTATTGTTTAGAGCAATGCCAGGGAATTCTTTTTTTCAGAGTTGTGATTTGTTGTTGATGATGAGGTTTCCAACTGGATTTTTTGGCAATATTACCAGAAAACAAACAGAAACCTTTCATACATCTAAATTCTAATCCCCCATCTTCTTTTCTTGTTTCTTTTTCTTTTTTGAAGATTAATCTTTTTATTGAAAATAGTTATTTTCTGGTAAGACATTCTATATGGTTTCCCCTCCCTCTTCTCTCTTCAGATGCTTGCCACATCTCTTTCAGCCCCGTGCCCCCCCTCTCTCTCTCTCACACACACACACACACACACACACACACACACACACACACACACCAGAAAAACACAAAAATAGGTAACCATAAGATACAAGCAAAAGACCAGTGAGGTAAAGAAACAAAATAAACAAACAAAAATTCCCAAGCAACATAATAGTAAAGAAAAATGTTTTCCCCAAATATTTTTATTCTTTTGTGTAGAGTCATTTGGGAATAGCTGTGTCAGGCAGTAGATTTATTCCTGGGTACCTGAGAAATTCACAACACTGCTTTCCACAGATCCTGTACAAGTTTGCAATCCCACTAGCAATAGATGAGTGTTTCTCTTATGGCATCCTTGGTAGCAGGACTTTATTTGTCTTATTGATCTCGGCCATACTTACTGGTGTAGTATGATGTTTTTGTTTTTGTTTTTGTTTTTTCTTTTTGATTTTTATTTGTGAGAAGCCTAAGAATGCTGACCATTTTGGAAGTGTTTCACAGTCATCTGTCATTCATGTTTTGAGAACTCTCTATTCAGTACCACATTTTTAATTAAATTGTTCTCTTGATGTCCTGTTTATGTTACTTATATAGTTTATACATCAGTCCTCTCTCAGATGTATAACTGATAAAGATATTTTCCAATTCTGTAGCCTGCAGATCTGTCCATAACAAAGTGTCATGCAGAAGTTTCATGAAGTCTCATTTATTAGTTGCTGCTCTCATTGCCTGTGCTAGTGGTGTGCTGCTCAGAAAGTCCTTTCCTGTGCCATTGAGTTCAAGGCTACTTTCCCCACTTTCTCTTGTATCAATTTCGGTGTATCTGATATGATGTTGAGGTCTTTGATCCTTTGGAGAAGAGTTCTATGCAGGGTAATAATCATGGACCTGTCTGCATTCTTCTACATGCTACCATGCATTTGGACTAGAACCATTTGTTGAAAATGTCTTTTTCCCCCAGTGTGTATTTCTGGATTCTTTATAAAAAAAAATTCAGGTGTTGATAGGTGTATGAATTTATGTCTGGGTTTTCAAATCGGTTCCATTGATCAGCAATATGCTTTTGTGCCAATACCATGCTGCTTTTTACTACTGTAGCTCTGTAGTATAGTTTGTATTTGGGGATGGTGACACCACCAGCAGTTACTTCATTATTCAGGATGATTTCAGCTATCATGTTTTTATTTACTTGTTTGTTTTGTTGTTTTGTTCTGTGTTTCTATATGAAGCTGAAAACTGAGTCCATTTTCTCATATCTTCAATACCTGAGAGTCTCTCTTCCATCTCTTGTTTTCTGTTTCTGTAGTTGCTGTTAGAACTTCTAAAATTTTCACTTTCAGAATTCCCTCAGTTTGGATTTTCTATATTGATATTATTTCCATTTTTAAGTCTTGAATTTTTTTTTAAATTTCCTTCCCACTGTGTTTGTGTTTTCCTGGACTTATTCATGTCTTTAAGGACATCTATTTTCTTCATACAGGTAGTTTCAAGGTCTTTTACTTGTGCTTCAGTCATGTTGGAACACTTAGAGTCTTCTGTGGTAGGATAACTGGGCTGTAGTGGAGTCACATCACCCCGGCTGTTACTGATTTTACACTGGCTTCTAAGCATCTGGGATTGGGATGACTATAGGTCTAGGTGCTGGCTTCTGGGTTTGACTTTATTGGATGGGTGTTCTGCTCCTTGCTTTCTCTTCCTACTTTAGAACTGTGGAGAGTGCGATCACTGTGTGTGTCGCCTGGTAGGAAAATTTCTTTATCTAATAGTCGTGGCCACGTGGTATTCCAGGTAAAACGTCTTTCTGCATATTGGGAGCTGAAATTTGGGAATAGGGTTAGGCTAGGAGTCTGAAGTGTTTCATGGAAGAGAGGAGTGGAGAGTGTTCAACTAGGATCTGCTTATTTTGTCTCCTTGGAATGGGAAGAGGCAGAGAGAAAGGTCACCCAGAGAGTCTGCTGTAGCTCTGGGGATAAGACTTGGGGGGGGGGGTGGCTTAAGAGGAACAGAGGAGAGGAGGGGAGTAACTCCAGACAGTTTACTTCCTCCCCTGGCAGAAGTGGTTTGTGGGAGTGCCTGGAGCAAAGCAATTAGTGGGAAGAGGGAGATTATTAAGGGAGGGTCTGTGGGAGCTATGGGCAGTTGGTGTTCTGTTGCAATAGTAAGAATATGTAAGAGAGGAAAATGAGACCCAGGGTTGTGTTTTGTGTTGTTGTTTGTTTGCTGCAGAGTTAAGGATGGCACTGGATGGACTGGCTCTGGAGAAGCAGAAGGAGGGGTGGGGATAAGCCATCTACCTACTTGTTCTGGCATTGGTAGTCTCTTAGAGTTTTTATAACATCAATACAGGCCCTTCTGGATTTTAGAGTCTCCATTGAGAGGTTGGGTGTGATTCTGATAGGGCTGCCTTTGTACGTTACTTGGTCTTTTTCCCCTGCAGCTGTTAACATTCTTTCCTCGTTCCGTACATTTAGTGTTTTGATCATTATGTGTCATGGGAATTTTTTGTTTAATTTTCTGGTTCAGTCTATTTGGTGTTCTGTATAATTATTATTCCTCAAAAGGCATGTTCTTCTATTGGTTAGGGAAATTTTGTTTTATGAACTATTTTGAAAATAATTTTTGTGCCTCTGACCTGGATTTCTTCTCCTTCCTCGATTCCTATTATCCATAAATTTGGTCTTTTCATGGTGACTCAGACTTCCTGAACATTTTAAGATTTAACATTTTCTTTGGCTGAGATATTCATTTCATTTTTATTATTCATTTTTATTAGATATTTTCTTTATTTACATTTCAAATGCTATCACGAAAGTTCCCTATACCCTCCCCCCGCCCCTGCTCCCCTACCCCACCCACTCCCACTTCATGGCCCTGGCCTTCCCCTGTGCTGGGTCATATAAAGTTTGCAAGACCAAGGGGCCTCTCTTCCCAATGATGGCCGACTAGACCATCTTCTGCTACATATGCAGCTAGAGACATGAGCTCCGGGGGTACTGGTTAGTTCATATTGTTGTTCCACCTATAGGGTTGCAGCCTCCTTCAGCTCCTTGGGTACTTTCTCTAGCTCCTCCACTGGGGGCCCTGTGTTCCATCCAATAGCTGACTGTGAGCATCCACTTCGGTGTTTGCCAGAAGCAAACACAGAAGCTTCACAAGAGGCAACTATATCAGGGTCCCTTCAGCAGAATCTTGCTGGTATGTGCAATAGTATCTGGGTTTGGTGGCAGATAATGGGATGGATCCCCGGTGGGGTAGTCTTTGGACAGTCCTTTCATCTTAGCTCTAAATTTTGTCTTTGTATCTATATCCTTTCATGGGTATTTTGTTCCCTATTCTAAGGAGGAATGAAGTATCCACGTGACGGTCTTCCTTCTTGGTTTTCTTGCGTTTTGCAAAATGTATCTTGGGTATTCTAAGTTTCTAGGCTAATATCTGCTTATCAGTGAGTGCATATCTAGTGACTTCTTTTGTGATTGGGTTACCTCACTAAGGATCTGCTTGTGGACGTTGTACATCGTGGTGCGCACTAGGCTCCGCACCACGATGTACAACGTCCACAAGCAGGTTTTTATCACAATTGCTCTGTAGTACAGCTTAAGGTCAGGCATGGTGATTCCACCAGAGGTTCTTTTATTNTTGAGAATGGTTTTTGCTATCCTAGGTTTTTTATTATTCCAGATGAATTTGCAAATCGCCCTTTCTAACTCTGTGAAGAATTGGGTTGGAATTTTGATGGGGATTGCATTGAATCTGTAGATTGCTTTTGGCAGGATGGCCATTTTGATTATGTTAATCCTGCCAATCCATGAGCATGGGAGATCTTTCCATCTTCTGAGATCTAATCAGTAGCCTTCCTCTACAAAAAGGACAAATGGGATGAGAAATTAGGGAAACAGCATCCTTCACAATAGTCACAAATAATATAAAATACCTTGGTGTGACTCTAACTAAGGAAGTGAAAGATCTGTATGATAAAAACTTCAAATCTCTGATGAAAGAGATATTCAATTCTTGTACCTAGTCTTCAATACCTCAGATTCTCTTGTCCATGTCTTCTACTCTGTTGGTGAGGCTTATCTCAGAGGTTTTTGGTTGACTTACTATAATTTTCATTTATAATTTTATCTCAGTTTGTATATTCTCATGTTATTTTATTTTGATTTTCATGTCTTCAAAGGATTTCATTATTTGATTCTGTTGTTTCTTTGTATTTTCATTGAGTTCAATAAGGAATTTATTCATGCACCTTTTAAGGTCCCTGAACATAGACATAATTGCTATTTTTTTTTTTTTCGAGACAGGGTTTCTCTGTGTAGTCCTGGCTGTCCTGGAACTCACTTTGTAGACCAGACTGGCCTTGAACTCAGAAATCTGCCTGCCTCTGCCTCCCGAGTGCTGGGATTAAAGGCGTGCGCCACCATGCCCGGCTATACTTGCTATTTTGAAGTGCTTGTATGTTGCTTTAGTTATATTACATTGCTCAGGGTCTATTACAGTAAGATTACTGGATTCTGGCAGAAATGTATTCTTCTGGCTGTTCTTGATAATGTGTTTATGCTGATGTCTAGGCACCTGGGGCTAGAATGATTAATGTGATTTGGGGTGTTGATATCTTATGTTTGTTAATGGCTATTCTGTTCCTTGGTTTGTGTTGCCTTCTCTGGATATTATGCTATGGGTCAACTGATAGGGAGTGCTTCTGTAGGTCAGTGGATGGCAGACAGGAATAGAGGTGGGCTAAAGGAAAAGAATGTGAGGGTCTTAAGGATAGAGCTAAGGGTGTCCTGTTCACACCTAGAGGCGGTATTCCCAGTGAATTGGTGGTATAGTTGGAAGGGTATCCTACAAGTATGTTGCGATAAGGATTTGGATTGTCTGGAGAGACAGGGATAGAAATTCTACGGGGACCCTGGGTCTCAACCAAGACTTGTAATTTCTAGTGAATGGCATTGAGGTGGGAGGAGGGGCACCTGTATGAAGGTTGTTATCACTCTGAGGGTGAGAATGGAGATATCATAAAGAAGGAATGGAAGGATAGTGTGATTTATCTAATTGAGTCCCTGTCCTTTGTGGCCACTGGATATTCCAGGTAGATAGTGTTTCTGTGCATAGGTGGCTGATGCAATGCAATGCGATGCAATGCACTGCAATGCAGAGAGAGGGTAAAGCTCGCTTCATGGAAAGGTTTGGATGAATCCTCAGGGAATGGAAGTGGGTCAGGGGAGAGGCCTATGCTAGCTGTCTGCCAGAAGGCTGGAGTAAAGACCGGAGAAACTGAAGTGGTGGACAGGAAGGAGAGTAGAAATTACCTGCCTGAGTCCAGGTCATGTGGCCAGTCTGAGGTCTAAACCTTTCAAACTGTGAAGACCTTTAGTTTGTTCCAACATGTTTGTTCATTCCTTCTATAAATCTTGGACAGGTGGCAGACACCATAGTAAGTGCACGTGGTCTCATCCTTACCAGCCACAATGCAGTCCTGATAATGATGGCCAGTAGTGTTTCGGCTTTGGCATGGCAAGCCCCTGTAGTAAGCTGTGACATGTCTGCCCCATTTTGATCTCCTGAAATCAGTGAAAGTGTTAGCATTATCCTCAAGTTAAAGATGAAGGAACTGAGACATCAACATCTCACATCAAGGTCGACTGATTGTTACAGTGTTGCATAGTGTCACTCACACAGTAAGAAGGAGCATCTGAAATAAGAGAGACTAGACTTACACTTAACATTGTCTGGAGTGAAGCCCCTGCTATGTCTCCATGCCACCAGGCACGAAATTCTCTCAAATCATTAGTTGTGGGACTGGGTATGAAGGCACATGGGCATAACTTGAGAAGGAGAGGACAGGAGGATTATTCATCTCAGGATAGCCTGGTCTACATGCTAAGACTGCCTGAAAGAAAAAAATAAAGGGTTGGGGTTGAGGCTCAGTGATCAAGAACATCCCTAGCATGGGAAAGACCTGAATGTGACCTTCAGTACTTCCAAACAAATAGAATCATTTTTTTTTATGGTAAAAGCTTTGGTTGTTATATAGAAGATGGCCCTGGCTTGATGCCCAATGTAATTTTTTAAAATTGGAAAAGAAATCACTTCCCATAAGCAAATAACAAAGAACCATCTCCACTGAAAGTCCATCAAACCCATCAATTTCCCATCATGGACCCTCTACATACACTTCTTTTTTACGGCCTTCCTCACAAACACCAGGGGACTCTACTCTGACAGGGGCTCATTCATCATGTTCGGACTGTTTTGACCATTGTATTCACTTAGGAGTCATTAGGGTGTTGCCAAGGGTTTTGCCAGTATTGATTACCTTTATTCAATATGTACAAATTTTCTCTCCTCTAAACATTAGAGGATTGCAAGGATCCTGCAGAGTAAGTTAAATCCAACTTCATAGCTTTGATAACTCTGAGTTTAAGAGAGTAAGAGCTCACAGTGGTTCCAGTCGGCAATGATCTCACACGGTTCTGTGATTCAGAGGGGAAACATATGTGTGGGTGATTTTAAAGATTTTTTTTTCTTGCCCAAGTCTTACAGAATGTCCTGGAGGAGTTTTTTGAGTTGTTTGCAGAATAACAGGTTCGAGATACACTTGATGGAGAAGTCCTGGCTGTGCCCTCCAGTGTGCTAATTAGCTTGTCAACTTATGGCCTAAGCTGGAATCAGCTGGGAAGAGGAAAGCTAATTTGAGAAAATGCTTCATCAGGTTAGCATTTGGGCAAGTCTGTGCTGCTTTGGTTAGTAACTGATACAGGAGGGCCCAATTCATACTGGGCTATGCCACCCCTAGGCAGGTGGTCTTTAGTTGTATAAGAGAGTAGGCCATGATTGGGTTACCTCAATAAGGATGATATCCTCCACATACATCCATTTGCCCAAGAATTTCATAAA
>NC_034604.1:38392903-38394325 GCF_900095145.1 Mus pahari
AATAAAAAAAAAATTTAAAAAAAGAGAGAGAGTAGGCCATGGGGCAGAAGCCAATCTGCAGTGTTTTTCCATGGCCTCTGCCTCAGTTCCTGCCTGCAAGGTCTTGCCCTGGCTCCGCTCATTGCTGGACTATATATGCAGTATGTACAAGCCAAGTAAAGCCTTTCCTCTCCAAGTCTTTTTATCATGGTTTTTAATCATAGAAATAGAAATTAATACTGCTAGTTTAGTGAGAAGCAATTTATTTGGTAAAATGGACTCTTTGAGAAATGTTAACATCTCAGGACCAGAGAGATTTCTTAACGGTAAAGCATTTGCTACTATACCTTGAGTTCAATCCCTACAACCTTCATAAAAGTGTTCGGAAAAACTTATTCCATAAAGTTGTTTTCTTACCTACAACACACACACACACACACACACACACACACACACACACACTCCATTGCATATATGAATCCCACTCTCTGATACACTCATATTGTAGACTCCGGCGAACCTTAGCTTACTGGGCACCCCCTGAGTGAATTACATGGAGCCAGGAATCAATGCAAGAAGCAAGAGGAATTTATTGTTCCAACACAATAAATTGGAGGAACAATAAATTCCTCCAACATGTTGGGGTGGTCCTACACCAAAGGAGAGGTGGCGACTACCCCCGCCCCCCCCCCCGTGAGTATTTATACAGTTTTTAGAGCAGCAGTTGTTAGGCCCAATGTGATTGGCAGAACAGTGTGACTTTTAAACTGATTGGTCTTAGGGAATGAGGTGGCAAGGACTTCCCTTGTCTCTAGGTGGCCAACAGTTGTGGAATGTGTCTATGTGCTCTGGGCCTCCCCCACCCACAGGAGGCTGATGGTAAGTCCACCCCCCACCCCACCTCACCTCTGTGGTCTGAGGAATGTAGTTAGCCTCTCTCTTCTGGAGGGGAGGGGTGCCTAAGTTAGTCATGACCTTTCTCTTCCAGGAGGGGGAGGGGTCTAGTGGAATTTTCAAAATGCTCTGAGCTGACCTCTTCCAATATCACACACACAGTGCTATAATAAATCAATCTATTCTAAAAGTTGAAAAAGAAACATTAGCACTCAAATCTTTTATAGGCCTTTGAAAGATTAACGAATTTTTATCTTATGCATATGTTTTGCCTACGCATATGAAGTGTAGAACTATGTGAGAACCTGTGGGTCAGAAGATGTCAGATCCCCTGCAGATGCAATTACAGACACCATGTGGGTCAGAAGATGTCAGATACCCTGCAGATGCAGTTACAGACACCAAGTGGGTGCTGGGAATTGAACCAGGCTCCTTTGCAAAAGCAGTGTGCCATTCTTAACCATTGAGCCATCTCTCCAGCCGACCTCCTCTTTCTTGGGAAGACTTTCTAGGTATGTCCTCTGGAGTATTATTATTTTTTTTTTCATT
>NC_034604.1:38394555-38399086 GCF_900095145.1 Mus pahari
CGAGACGAACGGCTCTCCGCACCGGACCCCGGTCCCGACGCCCGGCGGTGAGGGGGAGACCCCCCTCGGCGCGCCGAGCGGGGACGGACGGGGACCCGGCTATCCGGGGCCAACCGAGGCTCCTTCGGCGCTGCCNTATCGTTCCGCCTGGGCGGGATTCTGACTTAGAGGNGTTCAGTCATAATCCCACACCACTCCCACTTTATAACTTTGATCCCTCGTGCTTGTTAAAAATGTAAGCAAGCGGTCGTGTAATGACTTGTCTAACAAATGCCTTCATTACTAGAACATGAGAGCCACAAAGTGGTGTGTTATTGTCCTTTGTGCTTTTGTGATTGAAATATCTGTTAAAAAACAGCTTAGTGGGTGATCGGTTCATTTCAGCTCATAGTTTCAGAGAGATTTCAGTCTATCATGGTCAGAAAGGCTCAGCCATGACCCTGGGAATTACACTATTCACATGGCAGCAGACAAGATGCAGAGATCACTAGACCCAAGCCATTAAAGGGTGGCATTGGTAAACTAGCTTTATCTCTTAATGTGTTCAAGCCTTGGGTACAATATAGTGCCACAAACTTAAAGCCAGATGTTCAAAACATGAGCCTCGGGAAGATTTCTGTGTCCAATAATAACAAATATGTCTCTTTTTCATTAGTGGTGGATTCTAGGTGTTTAGCTAAATGTTAAACACATATGAATGGTTCGGTTTGGGTTGTCACTCAAAGGCAGGGGAAATAACTTACCAAAATGATAAAATTATAACAGGAAGAAGAGAAAAACCTATTTGAAGTAATCCTCCGTGGACGGTTTCCAAAATTTTGTATTAAAACTGAAAAATGCCTTTTGTGGTGGTGAAGGTACTTGAAATTAATACTCACTGGGAGAAAATTAGGAGATTTACAAAGACCTGTGAATTCAGTCATGCGTTTACACGACTGTATCTCTTGATGATTCCACATGGTTCTTGGGTATTGACCAACAGTGTATTTCCTCTTTGAAGTATGCCACATATAAGCACATACATTCAATGGTTCCTAGGTGCCAGGTGATTGTCACCATTAGTCTGGGAACTTTAAAGTTGAGTGACACCCCAAATCACTCCCATTCCTTAACTTGTAAAATTTGTATCTTCAGTGGTTAGCAACAAGATCAATATGGAGACCTAATAAGAAACAAGTAACATAGACAGCCCTTATGTCTCAGCAACATTGTTTAGCTACCAGCATCATATGGTTCAGTTGTAGCACTGTGCTCCCTTTCTGGAAGAAGGGGAATTGAGGATGTAAACCCCATCATCTTTGTCAGGTCCACAAGACTTCAGATCAATGGATACCTATGGTGCCTATTCACATACCAAGGTACATAGCACCTCAAGGCACACTCAGTGACTGCAGCTCCTCTCAGCTCTTCTCACTGTCCCCTACCCTAAACTTCTCTAGATCATGGGTTTCCCTTCCCCCAGCTTCTCATTTCTGCATAACCCTGCAATTCCATCCATGTTTCTACCTGTTTGGTCATCTCTTTCTTGGCTCTCTCTTTATCTCCTCTCTTGGGTCTCTCTCTTTCTCTCACTGCCTCTCTCTCTTTCTGTGTATGTATTCTCTTTTGTCTTTCTCTCTTTCTCTCACATTCTCCCCATATCTTTCCCCTCTCATGGAGTTGTTCATTCTACAGCTTTCTCAACTTTCTCTCCCTACTCTGGAGGTGTGTGTCCAGGTGAGGGTGGAGAGTTGGGGGAGGAGAAAGGGCTCCACAAGAGAGGGTCAAGAGCCAAGAGAACCAAGAGGTAGAGAGAGCATGACCAAGACGTCAGGGTTATATAGGATTGAGAACCTGAGGTTAGGAAAGCCAAGAGCAGGAGTTTAGGTGGGGGCAGCATGAAGAGCTGAGAAGAGCCAGGATGCCAGCACGGGCTCTTTAACAGCTACTTAATTGATGCTGAGAGAACCTGGGGGCCATATGTGCTTTGGTATGCTAATTGAAATCACAGTCCGTGATTTGTCCTGAGTCTCTTTTGAACCTGGCACAGTGAAACAGTCAAGTCCTTACTTTATAAAACCTTCACCTGGGTTTCCTCCTAGAATATAAAAAGGCCATTAACCAAATTTATCAGACACCAATGAGCAAGGGAGGCTGGATGACCTCAATATATCAACATCTCAAGGCACAGACTGGATCAGAGAAGGACACAAAATGGATCTCGAGCTGCATGTGAGGAAAGACCAGCACCCAGGGCGACTCTTACATTCATGTCCTTGACTTTTCAACACCTTCTCTTACAATGAAGCTGCAGAGGGAACCACACAATAAAATATGAAGATGAGCCGTCAGCGAAGTGAGCTTCCCAAGGTCACACACCTGTCAAAGTTGTGTGCTTCCCTTAAGCAGTCTAAGCCTTGCTCATCTTCTGGCAGTGGCTCCTATGCCTCACTCTGCCTCCAAATACAGGATATTGTAAGATTTGTGGTAGCTCGAAATGACCACTGTTGTAAAAAGCTAAGTAAATGTCAAGATGTTCTTTTCCCAGAATTTGCCTCTGGTCCTTAAGTTTACCCGCTAAGAGATAGTCCTCTGATTGTTTAAAAAAGCCCACACAATGCCTCTGGTCCTTAAGTTTACCCGTTAAGAGATTGTTATCTGATTGTTTAGAAAGGCCACACGTTGTCTCCCGTCCTTAAGTCTGCTCCCTTAATGCGGTTAAAGGTTAACCAGTGATAAACTGCCAGCCCTAAACTGTGACTGAGAACTGCTCTAAAAAAATGTATAAAAGGTATGTGCTTTAGCTACTCAGGGTCGCTTCTATCCTGATTTCAGGACGACCCCAGCATGCTAGATTAATAAACCTCTTGCGTTTTTGCATCGATCTCCATCTCTGCGTCTCTGTGAGTGGGACATCCCGGATGTAAGGCTTTTTGGGTCTTACAATGTCACTACCTAGAGAGTCTTTGGTGTTATGGCTCAAATTTATAGGTGTTTTGTTTAGTTTCTTCTGTGTATATCTGAAGATTTTTGCCTCTGGTTGTAAACAAGATTACTCCTTGTCTATAGTGTTTTGTTGTTGTGCCCCAAATCTCTTAGACCTTCATTGTAGAGAGTTATGGCCAACAGCATTCTCCTGGGGTGGGGTGGGGGCACAAGGAGTTGAGCACTGTCTTGGAAGCTTACAGAGGACTTCCCCGGGACCCTTCTAGGCAATGAAAAAATTGGTTGCAGGAGGCCGACCACATTAGGCTATGATTCCCATGCTTCCCATTGACACTGAAAAACGTCTCGGCAGTGACACTCTGCTCGGTCCTTTATGTCAATTTGCCACTTTCCTACGTATAGCTTTCCTCACTTCTCACTGGCTTGATCATGTTTTAAAATGAACTTAAAAAAGAAGTATTTCTTTTTTTATTAAAAAAGTATTTCTTAAGGAAAATTGGAATTGCCTATCAGCATTCTGTCACCAAAGAGGCCTCTCCCAGCTAAGTCCTTCTGGCCTTTCTTTTCTGAGTGGACACTTAAAGACTCATCCATGTGCATTTTAATCTGTAAATACTCTGTAAATTTACAAACCCTGTTTGGAAGCATGACTTTTACCCCTGATGTGTCTCAAAGCACAGATTTCTCAGATTTCCTACAAAACCCTTCTCAGCTGCTTTTTTAGGCAGAAGAAAGCTATAGCTGGGGAAGAATTCTGTCTCCAGCTGGAAGAACAGTGGTGGGGGAGACCAGCTTCGCAAGCCAGAACATATGCGTAAATTACCATGGGGCGTGTCCTGTTAATATTCTGCTGCACTGAAGGAAGTCTGATTCAGGACTGGAGGCCCCTTGGTCCTCCATACTCACCAGGGCTGCAGATGTTGCTGGCCAATGGCCCACACTTTGTGGAATCCACAGGTGACAGGTGTGAAAAGAACTCCAACCCAGGAACTCAAATTTTGGTCATGTGGTTTAGGATGAATTTCTGAATATTAGTTCTCTTAAATATCAGAGAATGATCATGAGCTATCTGAAGACACTTAGCACAAAACATAGATTTATTAAAGTAGTATGGCTGAATTTAAATACAGTCATGATAGAAGAATCCCCTTTCCTCATATCCTCTGTTCCCTCTTTTCACTCTCGCCAAAGAATAAAGTCTGCCATTAAGACAGGAATGTCTATGAAATGGCCTCTTGTCCCGAAGAAGCCCAGAGGCACTGAGTTTGGAATGATCAATGGATCCATTTTGCCCATTCAGAGCATATAATAAGAAAGGAACTCTAACCCAAATTGACAGGATCCCCTGCGTATGGCAGGACAGCTTGGAGGCCGATTTGTTTCTTAGCAATTAAATGAGAATCACAGTGTTGGTCTGTGTCTTCCTTCTCTATTTACACACCAGAGATGTTCTCTGAGACAACGGCTGGGTGTGTGCCTACCCATTTTACTGCCTCAACTTTGTTTTCTACTGGACAGTCTCTACAGGATGCCTGCATAGCCCTGTGCTTGGCCTCTCTCTCTCTTGTGTGTGTGTGTGTGTGTGTGTGTGTGTGTGTGTGTGTGT
>NC_034604.1:38399766-38405472 GCF_900095145.1 Mus pahari
TGTGTGTGTGTGTGTGTGTGTGTGTTGATGATGATACTTTTAAACACAGGAAGAGTAGACTGCTAACCACTTAGCTCACCTTTCTACAGAGGGAAAAAACCAGGAGCTGAGACAGCCTTGTGGGAAGAGACTCCACTCCCTGCACGAGGAGCCTTCTGACACAAAGGAAGTTTGTCTGGCTTTGTGCTGGAGAGATTCGGGGCTGAGTCTGCCTAATGCCTTCTATGTCCCAGGAAGTTCTTTGTACAAAAAAATGAAAGAACTCACTTTAAGATCCTTTTGGGCCTGTATTCCTGTAATTAAGTTTAAGACCAAAATTTCTCAATTACACTCTTTTCAAGATCAACACCCGTGGGCTCAGCATGGGAATAATTTTAGCTAGGCAAGAAAAAAGAAAGGGAAGTAAAACAGTGTAATTAATTAGCCAAATCAGGCCAAGATCGAATTTCCGAGACTAACATGTCCTAATCTTTGGTGAATAAATATTGCTCTTTCTTTGAAAGTTTTAGAAGGCAGAAAGAGAATAACACAATCTTCGTTTATTCCCGTGGAGCCTGGCCATCTTCAGCTCCCTAGGGAGAAGAGGGGAGCCCCACCACAATGGGCTGGGAGGGAGAGGTATTCCTTACTACCCATCAATCAATTCTTTCTCTATTTTTTGTTTTATGTGATAATCATGTGGAAAAGCTTGATATGGGATCATTCCTTAATGGGCACTCCTGAATTCTTCCAATTTAATTCCCTCTGCTGAAAGTTAAGCTCATGTATTCCTGTCTGTGTAGATTAGAATGCCAGGCTTTCAGGTGCTCCCTGGGCATCTGTGGATTTTAGAACATGGTGAAGAACAAGAACTATACTGTATTTAACTATGGCATGCTTTTGATTCTGTGTGTCTGCTTTTCCGTAGTGTCAGGGATCAACCTCAGGGTCCGGTACTTGCCAGGCTAGGGCTGTACCACTCAGCTATGTCCTCTGACCTTAGTTTTTGTTTTTAATGTGACATGTGGCTAAAGATAAAAGGAGGAGGTTTCTTAACTTGGGCAGGAGTCTGTGGCTCTTTTCTCCATCGAGGTAGCTAAAGACACCAATGCTCAGAGAAGTAATATTAACTTGATCACAGTCAATCTGAATAAGAAAGAGTTAAGCCTAAAACCTCCCTTTAATCGCACCAAAGATCCCATTCCCAAACCTTATTGGTCTCTGCCATTCAAAATACCCTCCCCATCCCCTTACCCTGCAAAGCAACAGAAAAGGGGTTTCATTCAGGCAGTTTTGATAACTGCTAAGTAGTTAGGAGTCTTCTTCAACCCACTCTGCTCATTTCCTCATTTATCTGAACGGGGTGGGGTCCTCTTTGCTTGCCAACTTCTTTATTTCCTATAACTGAGGGACCTGGGGATTCCAGTTTCAACATCAGTGTGTAGAAATCTGAGCCCCGTGAACCATGCCCGGGCCGCATCAAGGCCGATTTTTCTTTCTTTCTCTTCTTCTCCCTCCGTAGCCAAGCAGAACTGAATGACTGGGCTCTTGGCAACCCCATCGTATCTATTATGTTCTGATCATTATTTAAACAAATGGCATTCACTGGGGTCCAAGTTGGAAGGAGAGGACGCACAAGGCTTTTCTCGGTCAGCTGGATTGCTCTTCCCCTTTCACGGCTCTTTTGTGTTCCTCTAGGATCCTTCAAGTGTGGAGCGGTTCACACTGACACGAGATGCACGCAGCCTTTGTTTGGGAAGCGACATCCAGTCTGCATCCTCTATCCTTCTGCCGACATCTTGATCTTTCTGAATTTTATTTATTTATTTATTTTGTCACAAACCTGAAAAAATTTACTGGTGAAATATCTAATTTGCACTTAAGACACAGAGGTGGGAGAAGTGGAAAGGTCCTGGGCAGAAAATTTTCAAAGTCACAGACACCAGAGGGGCTTGGTACTGGCTGCCGAGAAGGATTAGGTATTGAGAGATGCTAGCTTCAGACATCGGGCTTGGGTTCCAGCAGCTGGCCTCTCAGTCTTGAACACATGCCTCAATTGAGTAAGAATTAGATCCTTTATCTACAAATGAGGAGAATAATTATAGTCGAGTCAGCAGATGGCTTTTTTTTTGTGCTTATTGGCCCATTATGAGCTTTTATTAAATATTCTTTATTATACTTATAGTTGAGGAGTTTTTTTCCTTTTTTTCTTTCTTTTCTTTTCTTTTCTTTTCTTTTCTTTTCTTTCTTTCTTTCTTTTTTTTTTTAAAGGGAGATGGCCTTAAGTCCTGGGAAGGAGAAAATAATGCTATCATGTTTCTTTTCAAGTCCAGAGAGTCCTCAGTTTAGGGGAACAAATAACAAATCAACCATTTATCTTTTCTCTTGAGGGTATGGGATTAGTGCAAAAGCCTTACAAATCTGAAAATCTTGACTAAATTATACTGGGGAACACACTGGCGCTTAAACATAATTTCTCCAACCACAGTCCACAGTCTAATGGTCTAGGAATTTCATTTTTAAGTTGCCTCTTCCAACCCTGTAATTTTGCTGAATACATTGTAAAAACTTAGAATATTAGGAAGTTCATAATGGCCATTAGGACAAAGACTCTCAGCAGGCTTATAAAGAGAATGTAATCCAGTGTCAATCAAATGCATTTAAGTATGGTTTGCTTATTCCTGGTCTCTCTGGCTGTTATCTTGCCACTGTTTCTAGAAAACTGTGCATAGTGACAGCCCGAAAGACACAGCTAGGCGCCTGAAACACTAGATGACTGCCAAGAATGGACTGGCCTGCGAAATGACAAGAGTTGTGGTCAGAGCACTTGCATGCAGAGTATCCTATCCATCCAAGATCATCCATTACAAGCTCAGTAATAGCCAAGGCTGCTCTTAAGTAGTGGCTCTAAAACCCAGTGATTCTGAAGTCTCTGGGACTGAGAAATATTGCATGTTACAGCTAGGCTCTCATGTCAGAAGATAATATGTTATCATGATCTCTGGACCTTGAAGCAAAAATTTTAGTGGATTTTTAATGAGCAGAATTTCCATTTTCATTATTAATTCCCTCCTGAAAAAATATATAGATATACAACTCACTCAGCTCTCTTTCCTTTCGAAGTGCACCAAGCCTACGAGAAAGCAAGGTGTTGGGCAGGGTAGATACTAGGGAGGAAAGTGGGGGAGGGAAGGAGAAAGACAAAGAATGGGGAAGCTGAAGCTGAGGTCCCTTAGTATTCAACTGAGATTCAAACACCATCTTAACTACAAACTATTCACCATGTTTTAGATATGTATATATGTAAATACCCATCCTATAAACATGTACCTGTATGATCTATCTATCCAACCATCCATCTACTATCCTGGTCTTGTTGTGAATTAGAAATTTCTTCAAATTGATACTATTTTCAGTTGTCTTTTATGCAATTGTAACCAAAATAACAATAATCTAAAACCTGCTTTTCCCTAGGTTTATACAAACTGTTCAGCATGTTTGTATCAAGTCACTGCCTGGTGAGGCTTCCTAGTGCTCAACTGTTTAGGTTAAGCTCATTTACTTCATTCACAATAGTGAGTCCAGGGAATCTCTCTTCTACTAGAGTTTGAACATGATAGGTAAGTTCTCTCCCGTGATCTAAAACCCCAGGCCTAAATCATCATTGTATGTAGTATTTCTGGGCTTCTTCTCTTGCAAACACAGAATGTTTGCTATTTCTGCTCTCTGTGAAACAAAGACTATTCTCAAATATGTACTAGATCCATTACAACATCTTAATGGATCTACAGTAAACTAAGAAAAATAACATCAGTGTGATAGGATTAGTGGAATTTATATGGTGAAAAATGAAGATATGGAATCTCTGATTATTATTTTTATTTATTTACATTTCAAATGTTGTCCCCCTTTCCAGTCCCTCCTCCACAAGCCCCCTACCCCTTTGCCTCTTCGCCTCTAAGACAGTGCTCCCCCACCCAGCCACTCCCACCTCCTCCCTCTAGCATCTCCTTTCTCTTGAGCAGCAAGCCTCCACAGAACCAAGCATATTCCCTCCCTTTGAGGTGAACTATGTTAATTCTATCAATTTACCAGCATGGGAGATCTTTCCATTTTCTGGGGTCTTCTTTGATTTCTTTCTTCAGGGACCTGAAATTCTTGTCATACAGATTTTTTTACTAGCTTGGTTAGTTACACTAAGATATTTTATATTATTTGTGACTATAGTGAAGGGTGGTGTTTCCCTAATTTCTTTCNCAGCCCGTTTATCCTTTGTATAGAGGAAGGCTACTGATTTGTTTGAGTTAATTTTATATTCAGCCACTTAGCTGAAATTGTGTATCAGCCATAGGAATTTTCTGGTAGAATTTTTGGGGTTGCTTATGTATACTATCATATCATCTGCAAATAGTGAAACCTTGACTTCTTCTTTTCCAATTTGTATATCTTTGACTCCTTTGTTGTCTACTTGCTCTAGCTAGAACTTTGAGTACTATACCGAATAGATCCAGACAGTGGACAGCCTTGTCCTGTCCCTGATTTTAGTGGGGTTGCTTCAAGTGTCTCCCTATTTAATTTGATGTTGGCTGTTGGTTTGCTGTATATTGTTTTTATTATGTTTAGGTATGTGCCTTGGATTCCTGATCTTTCCAAGACTTTTAACATGATGGGGTGTTGTATTTTGTCAAAGGCTTTTTCAGCATCTAATAAGATGATTATGTGACGTTTTCTTTGAGTTTGTATATATATAGTGGATTATGTTAATGGGTTTTCCTATATTGAACCATCACTGTATTCCTAGGATGAAGCCTACTTGATTGTCGTGAATGATCATTTTGATGTGTTCTTGAATTTGCTTTGCAAGAATTTTATTGAAGATTTTTGCATCAATACTCATAAACAAAATTGTTCTGAAGTTCTTTTTCTTTACTGGATATTTGTGTGGTTTAGGTATCAGGGTGACTTCGTAGAACAAATTAGGCAGTGTTCTTTCTGTCTCTATTGTGTTGAATAGTTTGAGGAGTATTGATATTAGAACTGCTTTGAAGGTCTGATGGAATTCTGCACTAAAATCATCTGTCCCTGGGCTTTTTTTTTTTTTTTTTTTTTTTTTTTTTTTTTTGATATGGAGACGTTTAATGACTGCTTCTATATCCTTAGGAGTTATGGGGTGGTTCAGATATGTTACCTGATCCCGATTTAACTTTCGTTTGTGGCATCTGTCTATAAAATCATCCATTTCATCTAGATTTTCCAGTTTTGTTGAGTATAGGCTTTTATAGTAAGATCTGATGATTTTTTTGAATTTCCTCAGTTTCTTTTTTTATGTCTCCCTTTTCATTTCTGATTTTAATTTGGATTCTTTCTCTGTGCCCTTTAGTTAGTTTGGATAAGGGTGTATCTATCTTGTTGATTTTCTCAAAGCATCAGCTCCTAGTTTTGTTGATTCTTTATATAATTCTTTCTGTTTCTAATTGGTTAATTTCAGTCATGAGTTTATTTCCTGCCATCTACTCCTCTTGTGTGTTTGCTTCCATTTGCTCCAGAGATTACAGATGTGCTGGTAAGTTGCTATTGTAGGATCTCCCCAATCTCTTAATGAAGCCACTTAGTGCTATGAATTTTCCTCTTAGCACTGCTTTCATTGAATCTCATTCTAGAAAGTCTTTAATCTCTCTCTCTCTCTCTCTCTCTCTCTCTCTCTCTCTCTCTCTCTCTCTCTCTCTC
>NC_034604.1:38406407-38416462 GCF_900095145.1 Mus pahari
TCTTCTTCTTCTTCTTCTTCTTCTTCTTCTTCTTCTTCTTCTTCTTCTTCTTCCCACTCTCCGTTTCTCTTTCCCACCTCTATCCCTCCATCCCCCTGTCAAGGCCTGTAGATTATGATATAGCTCTCAGTTACTGCTCCAGATCCATGCAGGCTGCGATGCACCACCTGATCCGCAATGTTGATAATATACTAAACCTCTGAAACTATAAGAACGCCTTCCAATTAAATGCTTTTTTTTTTTAATTTATAAGGGTTGAGTTGGTCTTGGAGTCTCCTCCCAGCCATAGAACAAGTTACTAAGAGTCTCTACCAATTGCTGCAGGTTCGTTCTTTGATTCATTTGACAATCACCACCATATCCATTACTTGTCAGGCATCATGCTGAATACTCTAAATATCTTATTTCATTTAATTCCCATACCTGCTTAGTATGACTGACATTATTTTCATGTGTAAATTTTTTATATAAATGAGGAAATAATATCAGAGGACCAGGAGCCTAACAAGTACCATTTATCAAGTTAGTCACTTGTCTGTATTAATTCCTTGGTAGGTCAGGTAGCAAGGTCTCAGCATTGACTGTGGGTATCCAAGTCTTCCAGTGGAAGAGGGAGACTCTGTGGTTAATCCCAAGGGCAAGGTCTTTGAAACTATATAGTTGTTAATGGTAATTTTGTTTTTATGCATCAAATCAGGATAAAACTGTGTAATCTTCCTGATTGTTGTCATGTTTAAATTATGTACATAGAGCAATGGAACATAATACATTTTTGTGAAATGCTAGCTGTTGATAATAATGCTAACAACAGTAATTCAATTATGCTCCAGCTGCCTGGGACTTTGTAAGAAATGAGGAGATAGCATAGGATGCTAAAAGAAGGGAGACATTTGAGATGTGAGTTCAGCATCGAAAGGAAGACTTGATGGGTTGCAATGAGAGTTGTTAAGGTGTCTGGGTTCTGAAGTAAAGACTTTCTTTCTCAGTCTGTCCTGCTTGGTTGACCTGTGTAGCCTTGGAGACACAGGGTTCTAATTTGTTGTCTACAAAGGATGCTAAACTTGCCCGTTCCTATTGTCCTGTGCATGGCCAAGAGAAAAATCGAGGCCCATGCAACTAAGACCCTGTGAAAGAAGTGCTCTTGAATGAGAAATTGAGCTGAACTCCCAACGGAAGCCCTCCACCCTGCTGTCTGGCTCAAGTTGAGAAGAAGAATCAATTTTGATTACCTTGGCCAAAATCCCTTCTTCACATGGGTCCAGGAACTGAAAGATTAGGATGCTTCTGGCAGCTGTTGGCATGTACTGGACCACGAGGTTTGAATTGACTCCAAGGCGGAAAGCAGCTGCCCTGTGGACTGTACAGACCTGAAGGGGAAATAGCTGTGTAAGGAAATGAAGTCATAGTTTTTATAATGTAGCATTTCCTCCTGACTGGGGAATCTCGGTCCTGACTAGGATGTCTCCAGAGATTAGACATCTACTAATTCAATGAATATTTAGACTCTGGCAACATTTGGAGGTGTGCTATGCTTATTTAATATTTGTGTGCATGCATTTTCAAGGCATATAGACAAGGCATGGGGGGAGTTGTAACTTCTCCAGAAGATGATTCATCTCTCTTGGGCTTTATCTTGCGTGTGTTGTCTGGGAGATGTGAGGAACACTGATGTCAATTGTACTGAGTTTTCTGTGTTATGTACATTTGTACATGTTCCCTATGCTCATAGCTTAGATAACAGTTACCATGTGCCTAGCCAGATGCATTGATCTCTATTTATATATACAAAGATTCCATTGCATACTTTATCAGTCAAAAAAAATCAATTCAATTGACTCTTAAGTCCTTAAACCATCAAAACTAAAATATTAATATTGGTACAGAATATATCTAGTAGTTTCCTGTTGATTCAAACAAGATATAGACACACAAGTTTTATCACCCCCAGAGATCTTCCTATTGCCCCCTTATTGTTGCCCATCTATCCCCTTCACCACGTTTAACCCTTCACAACCATTTAACTGATCTTGTATTTTATGATTTTTCATGGAATCATATTGATGGTGATCTTTAGAAAGAGGTCCTTTTCACTCAGTGTGACTTTGTAGTAGTCTAACAAAACTGTTTAAATTGGTAGAACAGCATCTTCCTATTGCAGAAAAATATTTGATAGTATGGCTATACTGTGATTTGTTTAATCATTTGTCTCTTGGCTTTTGGTTGTTTAAATTATGGAAACTATAAATCAACCTTCTTTGAGATTTCGTGTACAAAATGTATGTGTTTGTAAGTTATCTGGGGTAAATGTTCAGGAATGCGGTTGCTTGATTCTTAAGTACATTATTTTCATTTAAGAAAATAAGACTACAAGTAATATGATACAATTTGTATGTAACATAAATATTGAAGTTTATATATAATATGTACATATACATATTTAGGTTTATAGAATATATATGTTTATGTATATTAGAAAATACCAGAATGCAATTATGAAAGCATCCCAGTAAACCATCTGTTATGAATCCTGACTGTTCACATCTTCAACAATATTTTGTTCGGTCACCACGGTCACCATTTCTTTATTCTCTCAATTCTAATAGGTATGCAGGGATAACACATCCATATTCTTTTAAAATGTGTGTGTGTGTGTGTGTGTGTGTGTGTGTATGTGAATGCAGGCATGCACATGCTATCGCACTTGCAGAGGTCAGAGGACAATTCTAAGGAGCTGGTTCACGGGCTCTTTCCTGTAACCTAATCACCTGGGGATTGAACTCAGACCGTAGGCCCAAGCATTAGGCCTAAATGTCTCTACCCACTGAACCACCTCACCAGTCCTGTTTCTTTGTTCCTTCTCCTATTCTAAACCCCTACTGTCTAAGAATTGAGGGATGTGAGCTTTCAAAGGACAACTAAAGGTTTGATCTAATGCCTCAGGAAGTGACTTTAAAAGCTGTCACCAGATAAGTTCCTTTGTCCATAAATGAGACCCAAACACTTTAGAAGACAATTTGGGGCATGAGATCATGAAAGAGTCCATTGGTTTTGGGTTACAGCAGAGGACAAGGAAAAGGAGTAGGAGAAAGGGGGAGGGAGCAGAGGAAGAGTCCTAAAGCCAATTTTTCTTCTTTTTTGTCATACATTTAATTAGAGTTTAACTCTTTCTCATCTTATAAACAAGTGATCACTCCCCAGATTGTCTTTCATTTTCTACCTATTTGACATCTTAAGTTTCAATTTCTTCCTTTGCAGAAGTAGAATAATAAAATACTCACGCAGAGAACTGGAATGACCATCACATCTGCAAATAACTCATTTGTCACAATGACATATTAAAAACATCGCTATTGTTACTTTCTATGTCCGAAATCAGAAGATCTTTTTTTCCTATGTTCTACATTGTAAGATCCTGTTTTGTGGAATGAAATTAACTAGTAATAGGATGATTTTTGTATTGGTTTGAGCAGAGTTTTACTGTGCAGCACAGGCTAGCCTCAAATTTGCAGCAGTGATTTTTTTTTTTAATTATTTCTAAAGTCACTACTAATCTCTCCTGAGTTGTTGATAACCCACAGCTGTCTGATTGAACTCAAGAACCACTCAGCAAGAGGGAAATTATGTCTGATATTAGGAATACAGCAGTTATCCTGGTAATGCTAAGGTCAGGGATCTTAGAAGAGAATCTACTACCATCACTGCGCTAGACGATGTTCTATTGCTTGGAAGAAACACCATGAGAAGGATACTCTTAAGAAGGAAAATATTTAACTGGGGCTGGCTTACAATTTGAGAGGTGTCTTAGTCAAGGTTTCTTTTCCTGCACAAACATCAAGACCAAGAAGCTAGCTGGGGAGGATTCCACATTGCTCTTCATCACCAAAGGAAGTCAGAACTCAAGCAGGTCAGGGAACAGGAGCTGATGCAGAGACCATGGAGGGATGTTCCTTACATCCTGACTTGCTTCCCCTGCTTGCTCAGCTTTCTCTCTTACAGAACTGAGGACTACCAGCCCAGGGATGGCACTACCCACAATGGGCCCTCCCCCCGTTGATCACTAATTNAGAAAATGCCTTACAGCTGGATCTCATGGAGGCATTTCCTCACCTGAAGCTCCTTTCTCTGTGATAACTCCAGCCTGTGTCAAGTTGGCTCACAACGCCAGCCAGTACAAGAGGTTTCATCCATTATTGTCATGGCAAAAGCATGGCACTCTCCAGGCAGACATGGTGCTGTGAAGGTAGCTGAGAGTTCTACATCTGGATTGGAAAAGACAGTGAGCCACTAGGCCTAGCTTGAGCTTCTGCAACCTCAAAGCCTTGTTCCACTGACATACTTCCTCCATCATTGTCACACTTACTCCAACAAGGCCACGCATCCTGATGCCACTCCATCAAATCAGATATAGGAGCCTATGAGGGCCAATGTTCTCTAAACCACTACAACCACTACACTTTGCTACACCAGCTTAGCCTCTTACTACATTCTAAAACATACAACATAAATAAGTATACCTTTCACTGTTGATCACAGAGCCCTCTTTTTACGGCAAACATAGACAGTCAGAGAAAAGTACGTCCAGACACAAAGCAGGAATCTAAAGACTGACTGTGGAGAGTCCAGCCCCAGCAGATACATCTACAACACAACTCCTGCACACAAGCTCAAGGAACATCATGGAAGGGGAGTCAAAAGGCTTGTGTGCGGACCAGAGGATCAGGAAGTCAGTGTGCAGCTGTCTTCTAGAAATGGCTGCCTAAGCAAGACCTGAGCCATGCCAATATCAATAGAGAAGCAAATATGGAAGAGGAAAAAAAATCTTTCAGGGTCCCACCCGTAGACAAAGAACTACAGTCAACTAAATACTACTAAAACGGAAAATTGCCTTTCCCTGGGATGGCCCCTCTAATTGGTTAACCAATACAAAGTAGTGAAACCCTACCATGAGCACTAAAAGTTTTCTCCCGTAGGCTGCATTTATACATGTGTGCGCCTTTCTGTATATGTGACAATAACCAAGAAATCGAGAAAAGGAGACCACCACTTTGAGAGGGGGCAGACATGACAAGGTATGGAGGAAGAAAAAGGAAATCAAATGATAAAATCATATATTTAATTAAATATTTTCTAAGTTCAAACAAGAGTCCATGAATAAACGCCAAACAATGACAACTGCTGAGTTCGTAAACTCATTGAATTTGTTATATCTGAAACCAGTTTTTTTAATCAATCCCTTGAAATAAATGCAAGTATAAACTGTGAAAAAAAATGCCAATGTTAGTTTGGTCTTATATTTCATTAACACTCTATTCATGTTCTCAAAGTCAATCTGAAAACAGTAGAATTTGGTTAAAAATCCCACTATCAAATTGAGCAGGGAGGTACATATAAAAATCTAAGACTTCAATGGGGGTTCTGAGGCATTTTAAGCAGCCAGTGCTCAGTGAGTTTGGCATCGTTGCCTGATACTTCCCTGTCTCGATCCTCTGGATCCTTTTGGAATGACCTCTGAGAATGAAAAACACATAAACTCAACTCACAATTTGAAAAGTTTAATTTGAAGGGCAAAGAAGTGATCTCACAGGCTGGGTTTGGCTAGGCTAAGAAGTATTTACTCTGGTTCATGATATTTTAAATTCGAGGACATCTTAATTACTTTTGTGTAACCTTACTGGTATATGTTTTGAATTGTAATTTATTATTCTGATCTGAACAGGGATGGCCCCATAGACTCATGAATTTTAATTCTTAGTCCATAGGGAGTTGAACTATTAGGAGGTGTGGCCTTGCTGGAGTAGGTGTGGCCTTGTTGGAGGAAGTGTGTGTCACTGTGGAGGTGGGCTTTGAGGTCTCATATGCTCAAGCCAGGCCTAGTGTGACACAAAGTCTTTCTCTGCTTCCTGTGCATCAAGAAGCAGACCTCCCAGCTCCTTCACTAATTCTGCGTTGCATGCCACCATGTTTCCCACTCTGAGGATAATGCACTAAACCTCTAAAACTATAAGCCAGCCCCAATTAGACATTTTTCTTTATAAGAGTTGCTATGTCATGGTATCTCATCATAGCAATAAAAGCCTAAATAAGACAATTATAGAACCATTTCTATAAAAGTAACCCTGATTCTCCCCTTTCTATTTGTGTGTGTGTGTGTGTATATATATATATATATATATATATATATATATATATATATATATATATATATATGGGAAAAGATATCCACAATGATAAAATCAAGATTTTGTGTTTGTCATATGATTTTGAGGAAATTTTTCATTTATTTTTTATATTTCCATATTGTTTTGAGAACTTGTTGTCTTGAGACCCTCCTTCACCTTCCTCTTTACTGTTCACAGTTATTTTAATTTAAAATGATTTATTTAAGTTTTAATTTTATGTGTGTATGTAGTTTGCCTAAGTGTATGTCTATATACCACACATGGGCACAGTGCTTGCAGAGGTCCCAGAAGAGGGCATCAGATACTCTGGAACTGAGGTTACAGATGGTTGTGAGTTGCATTGTCCATGCTAAGAATCAAATCAGGGTCCTCTGGAAGAGCAGCCAATGCTCTTACCAGAGCCATCTCTCCAGAGCCCCCAACTTTCTTTTTCTTTCTTTTTTTTTTTTTGAGCCCCCAACTTTCATTTTAAATTAATTATTATTTGATTTAATCTATTTGCTTTAAGAAGTTTATCAGCTCAGTAGTGACCTAGAGTAGCATCCAGTATCTCATATCCACTTATGTCCTTCAGTAGCTAACTGTGGGGCAAGGGAAACCAGGAAGTAGACACAGGGTAAATCTACATTCTTCATTCACATCCACCAGCCGTCATGGTCACCCGTGAGAGTGCTCCATCCTTTCCCAGTCCTCCGCCAGTCCTCCATTCTTCATTCACATCCACCAGCCATCATGGTCACGCGTGACAGTGCTCCATCCTTTCCCAGTCCTCCGCCAGTCCTTCATTCTTCATTCACATCCACCAGCCGTCATGGTCACCCGTGACAGTGCTCCATCCTTTCCCAGTCCTCCGCCAGTCCTTCGGTGCAGTGTGGTGGTAACATATCGAACTGACATTTCAGGCTAAACACCTACCCTGGCTTACTCATGTGGTACCTACCAAACAGGCAGGAAGTAACTATATCTTTTTCCATGCCGCCACCCACCCCTACCCCACCACTGTGAGATGTGCTGGAGCTGGTTTTCCCTGCCTCTGCCAACCCGTTGTGAGGTATTCGGAGATCCCGTTATTGGTAATTTGAATCAGCCAGGGAGAAGCGATCTGCAAAACCATAAATCCAAGTTTGCCTTCCTTCCTGGAGCCTGCTCAGCAGCCCACCGCAGATGGCAGAGCATTTGCAGTTTATCTTGATTAATCCTGGCTCCCCGTATACTGCTTTTCCTCTGGGTCTGTCTGTAAATCTTCATTTTCTACTGGAACATTCATTTTCTTATCAGTCATTATACTTCGTTTCCTCTGTGTTTATGAAACAGGGCGGCTAAATAATCTAATTGTGAAAAAGCAAGGCTCTCTGTTAATGGATGTTAATATCTTCTTAAATGACCTTCCCAGAAGTAATTCATTTCCATCTACCCCAGGGACTTTCATATATATGATGGACTCAAAAAGAACATTTCAGCGTATGTGTGAATGTGTGTGTGTGTCTTATTGTAACTTTTTTCATTAACTAATTAATCTATCCATTCATTCATTTTACATCCCAATCCTAGTCCCTCTTCTCCGTGTCCCCCCTCACATAACACCTCCCTCTCATCCCTCCCCATCACCTCTGAGAAGGGACACATCCCCGCTGGGTACCAACCCTCAAGTCACTGCAGGGTTAGACCCATCCATGCCCACTGAGGCCAGACAAGGCAGCTAGTGAGAAGAGTTGGATGGTCTGACCCAAGTTTTGGTTCTATGCTTACAAGCCCTCCCAGTAGGTAAAGTCACCCACACTATGCACAGGCATGCACAGAGTAGGTTTTTAATAAATATTTCAAAAAAAAAAAAAAAAGAAAAGAAAAAAAGAAAATAAATGCATAGTTATTAAGATCTTTTCCAGGTCTGAAATACATATTTCCTTAAGTTGGCTCTGAGTCAGACACACCTTAGTGGAGTTTCCTCTACAGAGCCTCCTGTAAGGACTCCAGGCATTGTAAAGGGTGCGCACTGGCTTCGCAGCAGCAGTACCTGGCTCTTGGCTTTTTGCCTGGGTTGTCCTGGCCTTTGTTTTCTCCGCTTCCACCACCTATAACCCTAGTCTGCAAAGAAAGACTTCAGTTTCATCCATTGTTACTTTGAAAGGCGATCGGGCTGTAATCTAAGGCCTTTTACATGTTACGCATGCGCTCTGCCACCGCATGCGCTCTGCCACGGCGCTACATCTTCCATCTCTGCTCAACCCCAGAATAAAGTGTTGAGGTTTTTGTTTCTCCACTCATGAGTCAGTTAAGATATTTCTCGTGTTTTGATAGGGAATCAAACCACCAGTAGCTGGGCAGGGATCTTGAAGGCACAGGTGTCAGAGGAAAGCATTTTTCTGTTTTATACTTCTGCCAGTTAACGCACCGAGCTCCCACAATGCCCTTCTGCGCTGCACCCTTCTACACTAACCAGCTAAAAGATAGACTAACAGAAGTGTGACTTACTGCATCCTTACTGTGTTCCAGCCACAACATACCTCTTTTGTTCTGATCTTGCAGTAGCTTATTTAATTCTCACCGCAGCAGGATAAAGCAAGTGGCTTTTATTGCCTCACCTTATGTGTAAGAAAATGACAGTTTCGAATGACTAAGTTACTCACTGAATTACACATACCTAATGGCATAGATAGAAATGGGAACTCATTTGACTAACTGCTATGCACACAGTTATGCCATCTTCAAACAGAGTAGAGACAAAAGTCCAGAGGAGGTTGACATGGATAGATCATTGGCTTTCTTCTATTTTAACTGAAAAATGAAATTGAAGCTCCCAGCACACTTGAAGTCATGCTTCCCCATAGCAGTGTTTGTGGAACTGAGAACAGGGAAGCACTGAGAAGTCAGGATGCTTTGTCTGTTACAGGGTTGTTGATAGTTGGGGATGGTGGACTGATCGGAATTAAAGTGTATGAAGTCAACATCTGTAAGACAAGTCAATTACTGCTGCTTTCTATTCGTGTGCAGCTCGGGAGGTAACAATGTTTTAAGGACTCATCCTTAATTCTTTCCTTTGGAAATGTTTTGGCAATGAGATTTAAAACATAACACTGTAATTTTACAAAAGAAAAACAATCAAAGGTTGCTACACTGTAAGAGAATCCTGGACACAATAGCACACCATCCCTGTCTGCTCCCTGGGGAGCTTGCTTCAGAGGTAGGAATTTAGGGAATGGTTCTCCTGAACTTCCTTGACCCTTTGTGTCTGTGACCGGAGCAAGTCTGGGCTACTTGGAGGATGTCATGAAGTTTCCCAGGTCTTTGTGTTTACAGATGAATTTGCGGGCCAAGTGAAGACAGCAACTGAACCTCTCCACCCTGGAAATGATGGTGGAGAAGAGTGGTCATTCCAACACTTGATTTTAGGCTGTCACTTCAGATGTATGTTTGAATGAAAAAAAAAAAAAAGAAAGAAAAGAAAAAGAAAAAGAAAAAGAAAAAGAAAAAGAAAAAGAAAAGCAAAACAAAACCCACAAGATACCACTTAAAAGGCAGCGTTAGCAGTTCTTGGTATACATGTTTTTTTCCTGGGCAAATGCTCCCTCCTGTGGCCACGTAGTAGAATACAAAGTAATAGAAATTAACAGGGAGAACACTCAGGAAAGAACAGGTATAAAGTACAGTAGAGTACCCAGAAGGAACAGACACACAGTACACTATAGTACAATACAGTATGGTAGTTTATTTGGAAATACCGTCTTGTTCATGGGAAAAAAAAGACCTTAAGAACAAGGCGATAAAGCAAGAAAGGTAGAAGAAAAGGAGGAAGGGAAAGAGAAAGGGAGGAAGCAAGGTAGGCGAACAGAGGAAGGAAAGAAGGAAGGAAGGAAGGAAGGAAGGAAGGAAGGAAGG
>NC_034604.1:38416922-38444294 GCF_900095145.1 Mus pahari
GCTGTATATTATATATGGATATAATATGTGTATATCCATAAATGCACACACACACACACACACACACACACACACACACACACACACACACACACTCACATATCCATGAGGAATCTTGGCTCAACAAATGTTAGAAAACATGTTCTCTCAATTCTTTTTTTCTTTTTTCACTCTTTATTCTCACCATTTTTTTATTGGATATTTTCTTTATTTTCATTTCAAATGTTATCCCCTTTCTTGGTTTCCTCCCAGAAACTCCCTATCCCATCCTCTCTCCCCCTGCCTCTATGAGGGTGCTTCCCCACCGATCCACCCACTCCTGCCTTCCAGCCCTGGCATTCCCCTACACTGGGGCATCAAATGTCCTCAGGCACAAGGGCCACTCCTCCCACTGATGCCAACAAGGCCATCCTCTGCCACATATGCAGCTGGGGCCGGGGCCCTGGGGTCCTCTATATGTACTATTTGTTTGGTGGTCCAGTTCCTAGGAGCTCTGGGGGGGGGGGATTCTGGCCCATTGACACTGTTGCTCCACCCCTTCCCCTGCTCCATGGGGCTGCAAACCCCCTCAACTCCTTCAGTCCCTTCTCCAACTCCTCCATTGGGGACCCCATGCTCAGTTTAATAGTTGCCTCTGTATTTGTCAGACTCTGACAGAGCCTTTCAGAAAACAGCCATATCAGGCTCCCTTCAGCATCTGCAATCTTGTCCTGGTTTGGTGACTGTATATGAGATGGATCCCCAGTTGGGGCAGTCTCTGGATGGCCTTTCCTTCTGTCTCTGCTCCACATTTTATGTCCATATTTGCTCCTGTGAGTGTTCCCCCTTCTAAGATGCACTGAAGCATCTACACTTGCTCTTCCTTCTTCTTGATCTTCGTATGGTCTGTGAATTGTATCTTGGGTATTCTGAACTTTTAGGTTAATATCAACTTATCAGTGAGTGCATCCCATGTGTGTTCTTTTGTGACTGAGTTACTCACTCAGGATGATATTTCCAAGTTCCTTCCATTTTCCTGCGAATTTCATGAAGTCCTTGTTTTCAATAGCTGAGTAGTACTCCATTGTGTAAATATACCACATTTTCTGTATACATTCTTATGTTGAGAGGCATCTGGGCTGTTACCAGTTTCTCACTATTATAAATAAGGCTGCTATGAACATAGTAGAGCATGTGTCCTTGTTATATGTTGGGGCATCTTCTGGGAATATGCCCAGGAGTGGTATAGCTGGGTCCTCAGGTAATACTATGTCTAATTTTCTGAGGAACTGCTAGACTGATTTCCAGAGGTCCATTCAATTCTTAAAGAAGGTGATGGCTAAGGTACATATTCATCTGTAAGGCTTATGCAGGGAGTGGCAATGAGAGAATTCCTGTCCAAGAAGAGCATAATTAAAATCTGGAGCAGGTAATTTAAGCCAAAACCTGAGCAGGTACCAGCCCTTCATACCTATGGTTTTCCTGCCTGAGCAGGAACCAAACCTATGGTTTTCCACACCAGATTGCAAGTTCTGTGAAGTTTTCCTCAGAGGTTCTAGGACATATGATGGTGACCATGTGGAGCTCTCTTGCTTGGTCCCCATGTCTGGTGGCTCTACAATGCATAGGGCAGCCATAAGTAGCAAGGAGCAGGGAGGTAAGATCTAGGATGCAGGTGGCAAGTGGCTGGCACAATCATCTCTCAGTCTTCCTCCAGAAGACGGATCCTAATAACTACAGCTCTTTGCCAATGGTTGTAAACCCTGCCTTGATCTCCCTGTTAAGTGTGCCTGTCATAGACACTGCATATGTTGGAGCTTTCAGAGAAGATGTGTGCTTCTTATTCTTGATGTCGAATTTCTTTCACAAAGTTATACTGTCAATCTTAATTTGCCTCCCGTTGCTTTTATAAAAAGTTTATCGGTTGATTTATATTTTTTAAGAAAAAAAACCTTATGAATAACACAAGGTAAGATGTTTTATTTTTTTAAAAAAATGCAGTTTGTTTTATTTTTTTCATAGAAACTAAAACACCAGAATTCATTGATTCCTATATTAAATACATAAATTATAAAATAACCATTCATAAAACTTTACATACAATAAATGGGTTCCAGTCTCTATTCTGATACATACAGTACATGTGCATGTCCTGTGAGCTTCGGACAGTCACTCTGCTGCAATCAATCAAGTTCTGCCTCTCATTAATAAGTACTGACATAGCCTACAAGTCATGCTGAGACAGGAAGAACCCGAACTAATGCAGACGATTGTGGGAATGCTTTGGAAACCAGCCCCCCCCTGGCTACACTAACTCAGTAGACGGACAAGGAATTGTGGATTCAAACATATTCCCTCTAAACTTAAATCCCCACAGAGTTAGATACTATAGGTTAGATCATGCACAAAAGATTCTGGAAATGCAATTTTAGTTGATAAAAACATAGGACCTTTGACTGATAGTAATACTGCAGATTGTGGTGGGTGTCTGGTTGATATGCTAGGAACAAAAATTTCTGGCTTAGGGGGACAGGGTCTTGGAGAATTCACAGGCAATGGGAAAAAGCAGTAATAGTGGAAGGTGAGTCAGCTGAGCAGAGACACGGCCAAGGAGGGGTGAGTGTAGACACTATATGCTAACCAAAATCAAGTTGCCTAGCAACATCAGAAAAGCATCTTCTCCAAGTCTTCTGTCGAGGTCTGAAGTGCATAGCTGTTAATGCCTGCACCACCATACTATGTACAGAATACATATGCCTGACTATGTACATCTTGTATTTATAAGCATCTTGATTTTATTCTGCCTTTCTCAGGAAAGATGGTTTAGTTAAGAGGGGGAATAGGCACATTTTGTGAAGTGTCTGTCAAACGTAAGTGACTGCAATTTCTATCGGGTTCCAGGTCTGTTTCTGATTGGGAAGTTAGATCATTTACTCTTCAGTGAGTTTGTGGAGTCTTTGTGTAGGCAAAGAGGACTTGACATTGTTTGTCTGCACCACTGCCACCCTGTAGGACTGTATATAACAAAGATTTCAGTATAAAAACAAATAGCAAAATAAACCCGCAAAGTTTCACTGAGTCAATTATGTGTTTGTCACACTAAAGTGAACGTAATAAATTTCAATCCACTTTCCTGTACTGCCCCTTTATGTCCATCTCTTAAAATTCAAATTAAAAACTAGACTCAGGTTTTCCCAGCAATGAAAGATTTATTTAGGAGGGACTCAACTGATAAAAATCAGCAATGCAATGAGAACCCGCCTTGCTCAGTTCTGAACAGGCATCCAACCCCTTTCTTCCATCATGGAAAGTCCTCCTGTAGATATGTCTGGAATCTAGTCCCTAGGTGTATTCTATATGAAAAGTATAAAGCAGTCGGGAATAAGGAAATCTTTGTCTTATGTCCGTTTCCCCATCTAAACAGAAAGGGGGCTTGCATCTATCCTGGAAGCATTAGTTCGTGGCATAAACAGTTATTTAAGATCTACTTGCATTACTGATAGTTCAAAAGCTATATTTATGTATTTTTCCATATAGTAGACCAAATTTAATCCCTTGAATCTATTAAATGACCAGGGAAGGGGTCTGGGGATATACAGCTGTGTGCTGTCAAGAATGCCCAGGCACCTGTGCTGTCTGGAATGCCAGGCACCTGGCTTCAACCTGTAGCAGCAGTATAAAAAAGAAAAGAAAAGGCAGGAGGGAAGGGTGGAGGGAGAGAAGGCCGTGGAAGTGTCACAAATGCAATGTAGCTGCCAATCAACATAACTGGATCCTACAAATCTTATCCTGGTATACACAATGATGTGTGTGTGTGTGTGTGTGTGTGTGTGTGTGTGTGTGTGAGAGAGAGAGAGAGAGAGAGAGAGAGAGAGAGAGAGGCAGTATGTATGTGTGTGTATATGTGTATTTCATTCCACTCTGACAAATAAAAAGGACACAGCTGTATGTTTTAATATTGAGTACACTGATATACTCAATGTACACTGATGTAACGGATGTAACATCATAGAGATGGTCCAGTTATTTAAATATCAATACATAATCAACAGATGCTCTTTTTACAGTTTCCATGAAAACCCAGGCAAGTTAAAATGATAAGCATCATTATAAAAGAAGGTGCCAATCAACTCCATTTAAGTTTTGAACATACAGATTTTATAGTGTGTTTATAGAAAAAGTTATCAATAAATAGGCAGAAGAAAAATTGGGCAAGATTTATTTCCAATAGAAAACAAAAAAAAAAAGAAAGCAAATCAGTTTGAAATAAAATACCAAAGCACAAATGATTTGGCAAATGTTGTTTCTCCTATGGCAAGTAAAGACCCTTTCTGACCCCAGTGATGACCCATACCTCATAAAATGGGAAGAATGATATGCCTTTGTAAGAACTTACTTCTGAATTGAAGACAAAAAGCAAAACAAAGTGTATCCTTTCATTGTGAAAACCTTAACTTTTTGCAGCCATTTAGCTGACATGACCTAAGTCAAGCAGGATGTGACAGCACTAGTCTAATTCTTCAACTGAAATAAAAGTTAGATGGCATTGAAAACAAGATGGTGGCGTTGCTGACCTTGTTCTGGAGAAAGGTTATCATACAGAGTCTGTGCATTTCTTTTATGGAAACCTCACTGTCCTGACAGGGCTAAATAGGAGCCTTCACTTCTCTCAAATTACTTCAGTCAGATTCAAAGCGATGAATACTTGGTTTAAAAAAAAGTAGTTAAATGTAATGTTATTGTGCTATTTCCACCCCTCCCCAAATCTCTACCTAAGTGTGTCTGGAAAGTACAGATACTGAAATTAACAGAGTAGTTATTGCCTTTTTTTTTTTTGAAAATGAGAAAAACTGTCACAGTAGGACTCTCCATTACTAATGGTACATTCTTTTTGGCTATTCTGAACATCATATCCAACGAAGCATTCATTTAGATAGGATCCATTCTCATGGATCCATGGATAAAGGAAACATACACCTCCAAATTTTCCCAACACTGCTGTCATTGTAGCTATGCAATCTATCAGTAATATTTAAACTTCCATAGTCTAAAGATTAGAGCATTCATTCTGAGGACTATGGCGAAAACCAGGTAAAGATGTCACCATTTAGTTTATGACCTAGAGCAATTTCCTTGGTATTCTGGATGTTAAACAGAAAGAAAGCCCCCCTCTCCCCCCAATCAAACTTTCAGAGATGGTCATTCCGGCAGCTGCGGCTCTTAGAAAGTTTGGTATGGGTTTTACGCAATTCGACTAACAGCAGGGGAACACATGGTATATTACTAACATTCATAATACTTTAGACGTATTTCTCTGATACGAAAATTTACCCACCAGGGTTTTGATAGGGACAGCAAAAGGAGAGAAGGAAGGGGGGTACGGAATAAATGAAGTATGCATTTTCTCAAGTGGGCCCCATAATAGTAGATGAAGTATAATTAAAGAGGTTAACAAACCATTTGTGTATTTCCATCCAGGACTGAGTTAGCTGGGTGGCCGGCATAGTACAATTACCCTGTTATCAACTGCACAATGAACCTGCTAATCCCTGGGATCTGGGATTTACCTTAGTTGCACAAAGACTCCATTAGGATAGTTCTGACTTTTTAAATGTTTGCATTAGGACACATCATCTGACATTCCTTGAAAAAAAAAATGGCTTTCTTTGTTGCTTTCTGTTCTTGCCAATCCATGGTTGCACGGTTGACGCTCCTGTGATGATGGCAGGGTTTCGATTAGTGGCATGTTATGCAATCAGGAGAGCACGGGAGGTGCTTAGCATTGAAATGACATACTCTCCATCTTTCTCAATAGTATGAGTCAATCTATTTACTATAGGTGATTGGACATCGTGGTTTTCGAATCTCATAATTTATTGCTAATAACGTCCTAGGCAGCTTGATGGGGACGCTTCAGTGAGGCTATGCTGTTTGAATCAAACTCAAGAACTGTTTCATTACACAGAGAAGTCAAATAGTACAGCATTTATAACAGTTACAAAGCACTTTGTGCTACCTTAAGCACCTCTTGTTCCAGAATTGCAAACAAATCTTATGAAAAAAAAAATCAAAACATTTAACCCCCATTTTGCAGATGAGGAAACTGAGGCACAGAGAGGTTCAGTGACTGGGCCAAACAGTTGGGTCAGCATTAAATACAAGGACAAAAATGTGGGACCCCAGGGTTCTGTTTTGTCTTGAAGATTCTTCAGTTGCTCTGGCTTTGAACATGCCAGTGTTAAAACTGAAGAAGCATAAACTCAATTCACATATGGAACGATTTGTGTAGCATTTCTTCGAAAGAGTTTCTGGCTCCCTACACACGTTCTCTATGCATGGGAATTCTAACCCCGAAAAGAAAACATTGAATATTTGGGAAAACATTGAGGTTGCCTTGTTATATCTACAGTTAAGGAGGTGTAAAAATCAGCTATTCAGGAGGATATATTTACTGTCATTGTTGAAACCAAGACTCAGTAATACGTGACTTAGGAAAAGGATCATTTGTCTATCTGCCTGTGGTAGAAAACCACTTTGTCAGTACTGTCTATAAAAAGTAGAGCCATCTCGTTGGAGACAGCTACCTCAGAAAATAACGCTATTGTTCTAAGTGACAAGAGTGCAGGTTGCTCTGGGTATAACAGGATACTCAATATCCACAGCTCTCTGGCAAACCCCACTGTCCGGTCATCAGGTCATCATCACTTCTGTGAGGTTTTTCACACAAGTTGGATAGCATATTCATCGGTAGGCAATTTCAACTTGAAACTGGAGGATGCAGAATTGCTCTCTGGGCCTAGTTCCCTATAGAACTTGATGTTTTAGACAGAGCTACGTTGGGGGGGGGGGTTGTGACTTCTGAGTATAATTTTCACCACTTTCAATACAGATGAGACCAGTTCATCCATGGTAGAGAAATGCAGGTATGTGATATGAGGCGAGGAAGCATAGATTTCCAATTCCATTCCATGTTACACGCCCCAGAGTCCCTTGGCTCCGTTGCTTGTAGGGTAACTGGGTTCCACTTCTCATCCCCAACTCCACCTTTTGGAGAAACAAAATGGAGAGTATTTTTCTTCCCTCCTCATCACAGATGTCTCTGTTCCTGAGTTTAAAACAATCATAAAGACAGTAAAGCAAATCCCTGTAGTAAGAAACCAGACTTTTCAAAGGAAACATTTTATTGTAAATAGTTCCTCATAGGTATTATTCCTCGTGCTTCATTACCCGCCCACCCTTGGGTTGTTGTTTGTTTTTTTCCACTTTTGTTTGTTTTGTTTTTTTTTAAAATGATGTTTATTTTCAGGAATAGTGTTTCCATGGGGTGTGGTGTTACATTAAAATGACCCCCCCTGCACAGCAGGAGTTGAATGTTTCATTGTAACTTTGGTTCCATGCCCAAGACACATCTTCTCTTGATCTGTTGAAACTGGTTCCACTTCTGAAATTTTTCTTCACACAATATATGTTTATAGTTCTCTTCTTCTGGTTTGACATACACATGTTTCATTAAATGCAGCATATAATGTAGATTTTTCAACAGGGTCATTATAAACTGTCAAGTAAGAAACCTTGAATAATGGCTTTAAAAGCACATAGTCTTGGCTACAGGGTAATTCTTAGCTTTTGATTTCCCTTACATCGGTGTAAACAATTTTGCCATCTTTGAAGGTTTAAAAGCGTTTGCCTTCTGAGGGTATGATCCAAGTTCTTGATTTTTCTATAAGATAGAGGAAAAGAACTTATCAGCCATCATTTGTACTAACAGCTAATCAGAAGAAAAGCAAACTCTTATACAAGGCAGGTTTTACTTAGTGTCTGGCATCAGAACCAAACCAAAAACCCAAATAAACTTTTAAAAAAAAAGATAAGAACATTCTTATTCCTGTCTATGTTTCTTAAGCTGAATGATTTTTTTTTGAAGTCATATATCATGAGGCTTAGTTACTTAAAGAGAGAAAGAATAATTATTTACTCCAAGGTTTATTGAAATAAGATGCATAGAAAGAAATCAACAGCTTTCACAGAGAGTGCTCTAATATGTTAGCTATTATCATTATTGCCAGTTATTATTTTAAAAGCTACTTCACCTACAACTTTTTGTGGCCTACTTTTAAGTCACACTTTCTCTTCTATAGTTATAACTGCTGGCATGTCTCCTCACCCTAGGAGAACCGCCTGAGGACTCTGCAGGAAGACTTCTTTACTGACTGAGATGTCCCTGAAACTGAGTTGTGGTCATGGGGCTTTTCCTAATTAAGTGCTGCTGTCTGTATTTCCACTGGAATATAGCTCTCCTTTATAATGTTCTGTCTTCCAGTGAAATCCAGACAAGTCACAAGTCACAAAGATGGCAAAATTGTTTACACCTGCCGTGCTTTACTTAATGACATGGATGGAGAAAAAGCCTTTCTTTGTTCGTTGTAGTGTCAAGTTATTCAGCTTCTCTAAGCAGCAATCTTTTAATCTAAATAAAAACATCAAGACACTGTTTCTCTGGAAAGACTATGCTATTGCCCTAGAAATGTCGACCAAGATCTAAATTTGATACCTCAAACATGTTTTCATATCACCACATAGAGGCATACGAAGCAGTAAAAAATCCTGCTGTAAGTACAAGTTAGACATATTTGTAATGTGTTTTTGCAGGAACATTTTGTTCTAATGTCTCAGTTAGATAAGGACAGAGATGGACAGTCAGAGAGTAGACTCCGGGGAAGATGTACAATGAATGAGGTGGGGTAAGATTATGATGGGAGAGGAAAGTCACAGAAGACAAGTGGGTAGGTAAAAGTACTTGCTGCATAAACCTGATGAGCTAAGTTAGGAGCCCATAAATCCATAAAAAAAAAAAGCTGAATGCGGTGGCTCCTAATGTAACCCCAGCACTCATGATATGGGAGATGGAGACAGAATTATCTGGAATCTCACAGATCATCTAGTCTGGAATACATAGAACAGCAGCAGTAGCAGGAGATAGAGAAATATAGATAGATAGATAGATAGATAGATAGATAGATAGATAGATAGACAGACAGATAGATAGATAGATAGGGAGAGACAGAGACACAAAGAGACACAGAGAGAATTTGCCTCATCAAAATGGAAGTAATGTACACACATTAGTGAATAACTAAATAGACAAATAAGAGAATACACTGGGAAGACGGGGTGTTACCGAGAGGCATAAAGAGACTGGTGATGTGTACACAGAAGACCTGCTCTCTGTATACATAATTCTTTTTCTTCCCTTACTTTTTACAGGAGAGAATTGTAGTGGGATGACAGAGTCAAAATGGGGGCAGAAGGGTCATTACCTCTGCTTATGCTTCAACGAAAGATAACCTCAGTAGTGGCTTTTATGCTCTAGCACCACTGATGGGAGCCAGATGGAGAACAACACTGGAGAAGGTTGGTTCTCAGACAGGCTGGGACTAATACCACCACACAGTAGCCTTTCACAGCTAGCCACTTAGCACTTGTAGATGTAGTTAACACGTTAGTTTTCAAACCAATTAGTTTATAAGTAATTGCCTAGTCTTTTGCAGTTCTACAAATCAAGGGGTATCTTTAAAGGAATTTGTTATTGCTATTGTGAGGCCAGCTTCAGTAAACCCGAATGATTTCAGTTATCCAGAATCACAATGTAGGTGACAGGGGTTCTTCTGAGCAAGTACTTACAAGTGCTGGGCAGTCCTTCCTTCATGAAGCACACTAGCTGCTGCTACGATTGTAAAATCCTATGTGCCACTAGGCTCTGAACCAAGAGCATGGCATTTCTGATTTAGGACTTAAGCATCTTTAAACAATATTTTTATTGACTCCTAAGGAATTTCACATAATATATTTCCACAATGTTCGTTTCCATCCCTCAACTCCTAGTCTTACCTCAACAATGCTCGTTCTCAGGTGCCTTTTTAAACCCACTGAGTCCAGTTTGTTCTGCTCTTGGATAGTGGTTTTCCAGTGGAGCATGGTTGACCTACCCAGGACCACACCCTTAAAGCAAAGATGCTGCCTCTCTTCCAGCAGCTAGCATCTGCCAAAGACTGTATATTCTAAAGGCACCACTGTTTAACCAGTCACACCATTTGGAGACCTAGGGACGCCTCTCACACTTTCCGTTTCCTCAGCTCAAATCAGTTTATCGTACCATAAATTCATGTGATATTTAACAAAGGATAGCCATCATTGTCTCTATTTTACTGAAAAAGAAAATGGCATGGAGGGTTGTTAAGTAATTGATCCATGGGTGTTTGGATGTGGAAATATACAAGACTGCATGAAAACTGATCGAAGCCAGACGGTAGAGGTTTCCTTGACTTTTCTACTGACAAAGGAGGTGATATCTTCATGGGCTGGATTATTTTCCCATAAAATGTCCCAAGGGAATGAAGTGGTTCTTTTTTGCCTTCTATTTCCTCTCTTGTATGGGGACATACTGTCTCTTACAGAACATACAGCAGTCTGTCTGTCATCTCTGAAGCAGAGACCAAGACTTCACCAGATACAGACCATGCCAGTGTCTTGATGAAGACTTTTAACCTCCATGCTGTTAAAAAGAACTCATTAATATTCATAAATCACCCAGTATTGGGAAGTTTCTTTGTTTGTTTGTTTTAAATGGGATGTAGATCCAAAAAAATAATAATGTGTAATAAGAAAATAGCATTTACTTTACAGGGCTATTATTAGTATTAAAATATGGCTTTGAACCCCCCTCACACTCTCACACTCCCTTTTTTGCTGGAGCTAGAGACTGAAATCATATATATATATATATATATATATATATATATATGCAACAATGATACACTTTAAAAACTATCAAGGATCATTTACAGTACTGCTCAAAGAAAACAAGCATGAATGTGAATCACTTTGTTTTAAACAGTACATATATTCATATGTAAGTTTATGTTTATGAACAGAATAAATTTTGACTCAATATATACAAAATCACCTTTAGTGTGATTTTACTACCTATGAACAATCTGGTCACTCTCCCCCTTTCTGTCTTTATATAGATGCTTTGTAGGCACAGATAACATCATTTAGTTTTTAGTAGTGTTGTATTTCCATAAATTAATTCAGATAGGATTATTTTTTGAAAAGAAGTAACTTTCTGTTTGGATTTAGACTATGATCTGCTTGGAAATACTGAAAGTTATACTTTCATTATTTGTATAAGAAAGTCATCAGATGTAAAAACAAACTTTAAAAGTAGTAATAGCTAACAATGGGAAATTATTTAATTATTTTGCTGGCAATTTGGTAAGTACTTTTCATGTGTAACATTACTTAATTCTCTCAACACATCACCAAACTAAAGGAAAATACTTAAAGACTTATGTAAATTAAATACATTGTCTGCTGTCACACTTACATTCAATGGCAGAATTCAACACTATGACTTCTGTAATTCTCAGCTGTAACTAAAAACCATTCTCACTTTCTCTGGATACATTTTACACGGACCAGGGTTATTATCCCATTCATTTGCTATTGTATTTTCACATTAGTCTTTAATTTTAGAGAGAATGAATGATTAAACTTCAGTTGTGTGTCTTTTTGAAGCACACATCCAATCTTGAATATTCCTAAGAAACTTCCAAAAACTTAGCAAAAACCGTGGAGATGACACAGTGTGATCTCACAAGCCAATGGCTGCGTGACTTGCAAGACAGCAGAAGAGGCTGCCCCTGCGTGAATGGTCGTGCAGGGCCTTCAGGATGAAGTAGAGATGCCCTGCTTTTGCTAGTTAAAACTGCCTGTGGAGTGAAGCATGTGAGTGCAGCCCCTACTCCACCAAGTACAGCTGTGTGTTAGCAGACAGGTACCTGATGCCACGTTTCTGATCATAAAACAGGAATAAAATGATACCTTGTAGAGTGATTGGTGAGGATTGCAAGTACCTGTTGCTCAGACTAACTGGCAGGACATGACAGTGTGAGTGCTAGTGATGCTGGAGGTCCCTTCCTTTCCACCTGTATTTATCTGTTTGTCTTTTCTAAGTTAATATGTAGCGTTGGCTCTTTACTTATTGCATCTACTCTGCTTATTTTGAGGAGGAACTGTTTGCGGACACTATGGCCCCATTACCGCCTTACTACATCCTGCTTCCTTGACATGCCATGTTCTCTCTCTGTTTACCAGTCTTAGTCTTCTCAGGGTATGGCAAAATTATTGCCGGAAAATGAATAGTTTTCAGACTATAAGGAAAAATCTTTTGGAAGAAGAAATAAAGCCAGAGGGTTGATAATCAAAGAGCGTAAACTTTCTGAGTCTTTTTCTTTGACTCTCCTAAGGTCAGGTCATGCTAAAGCCTTCTTAGTTGCTTGTTATGCAGGGACACAATGAAGTTAGCATTCATGGGGAGGAAAAGCGTGTCTCTTCTATTTTTTAATGCTTGTTAGGGAAAGAAAAAGACTCAACAACTAATATGAAGCCTAGAAAGGAACTCAGGATAATGTAACTTCATGAAATAATCATAGTCAAAAGTGGTCCATTGTGGGTGTATTTAGAATGGCAGGGGAACCCTTTTGTAAGCAGTAGTTTTCAGATCTGCAGTTTCCATTGTTGACTGGGCACCAGAACCGCCTGCCTTGCTGTGAAGTGCAGGCCAATCTCTGCTCTCTTTCATTCCCACCTCTCATCAACTCTTTGAGCTCAAGTGGCCTCACTCAGGAAGCCCATGATAAGGCTTCTGTGCGTTATTTTCAGCAGTGAGAACCATGAGCTGATGCTTGTGCTCAACAGACAGGGGCTTGACAGTGGCCATCATAAGACTTCATTTCCGTCCTTGAATTGTTTCAAAGCAAGATCCAAGTTCACTTAATATTCTGCTTTCCTGACTTCTGTTGTGGAAAGACTGGGACAGGGTTGCAAGAGTGGTAATGACTAGGTTATCTGAGTCTCGGAATCAGCATTTTTAAGCTGGAGAAATACTAAAGAGACAGTGATAATTTCTCAGTTGGTGAATCGAGACACAACACCTTCTGTGTGATGGACAGCCACAACGAGAACACTGTAACTTGACCTCTCAGGGTAATATGATTAAAGGGAATACATCTGTTTTACACCATATGACTTTAAGTTCCAAAAACAGCCAACCTGGATTGGACCCATTTTCCATTTTATGATTGGCTAAACCATTTTTTTACCCAAAACAAAAAAAAAAAAAAAGCCCACGATGCAATAGCAACATGTAACATAGTCCTTATCACTACCTCCTAGAGCTGTATCGTTGGGATAAATGGAATCTTACCTTTAAGAGGCACCTTGACATCAAGGCCATAGAATGAAGGCAAGAGAGAAGAACAAGAATAGAAACAGAAACTGCAGAAGAAAAAGAAGGAGATTATGTAAGTCTGAACTTGTCTCAGCCATGCAAGTAGCACAAAACCTCAGTTTTTTCACATCACCTCACTGCAAACACCACACAATCATTCACCTGTTGTTACCTCATTGCAAACACTACGTAATCATTCACCTGTTGCCAGGGCCGTGCCTCTAATGCAGATACATACCCTTTAGGGGTAATGGCAAGTAATTGCCCTTGGTGTTTGGCTCAAAATTTTATAGATGATAAAAAGTAAGCACAGAGTGGGAATTAGAAATCTAACTTCATACATTCTTGGGTACACAGAGAGCCAGAGTCCAGGTATCCTGAGTTGTGCTTTACTGTGTACATTATTTCTTTTTCAGGGATGGGAGGGTACTTCAAAAATGTAACTAGAGATCTATGCTTATAAAGCTCTTAGTGTGACAGATTTTGAGATCAAGACCCAACAGGAAGAATATTAAGGAGTTGTATGGTGGATCACCCTGAGTAGAACACACCTGAGAAGACAGGAAACAATTGGGAATTAAACAGGAATAACAAGTATAAATTGGGATATCCTGTGAAACTTTGAAAGCATGTTCCTCCTACTGATATGGAAGTTACTTCTACATCAATGGGTATTTTAGATAATGAAAGAGTAATATTCCAGCTGTCCTCTATTTTGAGATAGACTTCTTCATATTTGACTAATAAATAGTCTAATTTGATCTCTTTACAAAAATTCTTCATTAGAAAACAGAAAATTAGATGAATAGACTCAAGCTTATGAAGTTCTGGGATAAAATCAACGATGTATTAATTGTGAAATGTCATAGAGCAGGAATGTTTTCAAATGTGGATTTTCTCGGTGGTCTACATGTCCATTATGCCATGCTAGGAATGCCCTATAAATACAGCATGTTGTAATAGGACTATTTGCATAATTCTATCATTGCCACCTCCTATAATGTTTTTGAAACATTATTACAACTAAGTTATAAGAATAATAAGCTGAAAACTATGAGTTGATGACTTTTTACTTATTTTCTATTTACTTATATTATTAATTATAAATCATGCTGATATTTTGTATTTATAAGTTCATGACTTGTTCTAGCAAATGAAACTTTGTCCTTTTAAAAGGAAATTCCTTTATGGTTTTCGTTCTGTTTTGGTTTTGGTTTTGGTCTTTTGAGACAGGGATTATTTATATAACTGCCCTGGCTGTCCTGGAACTCACTTTGTAGGGTAGGATGGCCGTAAACTTACAAAGATCTTCCTGTCTCTACCTCATGAGGGCTGAGATAAAAACCTAAGCCTGGCTTTTAAAAAGTATTCTTGAAAATACACACAGGACAATAAAACTGGAGAGTGAGGGCAAATGGGAGGCTCCCCACTGTTCCTTCAGGGAGAAGGTTGAGCTGAGAGTGAAGGGATGAATGTCCCAACACTCTTAGCTCCTGCAGTGCAGTGGGACCTAGAGTTGGCCGCACTGACCAGCTTCTCATCTTGATTTTCCATAGACTGCTTATATAATCTTGGGCAAGATGTTTCCTTCCTTTGATGCATTGCTTATTACACAAATAAAAGGGACCGTAACATCTGCTGTGTCTCCCTCATGGAATACTTATATGAAGCCATGGAAATAATGACAGAGGAAGTACACTGTGTATGTGAACTGCTGTGCACAGTTGAGGATGTTTTGCTTGGCTTGTTGATAACTTCTGATTCTCACCAACTGTATACATAGAAAAGAGCCACCATAGACCAGCAGGGACACTGTGTGCAATCTTCATAGGCTTTCAAAAGGAAGAGTGTGCTGCCACAAAGGACTCTTAGCTGTTTTATGCTGGAGGGCAAGAGGGATTGAGACCAAGGGAGCAGGACACCCAGTGTGAACCTCATCTCCCATTCTTCCCCCTCTCAAGAGTTACCTGGCTTGTTATTTAAGTAGCTCAGTTCACAACCTTAAGACAATATTCAGTACCAATTGATACATCACCTCATTATCATAAATGTCTAAGAAGTTTGGGTCTATAAATATTATAGAACAAAGTGACTGTACAACATTCTTATTAAATTCTCACAGCTGATATAGCCTTAATTCCTCTTCTCCCTAAATTTCTGCAGGATCTATTTAGATAGACGATGATCTGGCGACCCTGATAGACTTACTCTGCTTCTGGATAATCCTCCCCTTGGAGGTAAGACAGCTTCTGGATCCCACTGACCTCTCTGACTCACACCTACGAACTGGTTTGAAGATGGTTTGCTGCTGTCTTCTTGAATCCCATGGAATTTGCTGCCAAACAATGTATTTCAATTCCGGGGGGATTGGGTAGTTCCTTCCAGTCAGGGAGAAAGGTACCTGGGAGAGACCCCTCTCCAGGCTTTCTACATTCCCAGCAGAATGCTCCTCGCCGATCAGGCAGGACAGGTCTTCATGCAAGACTGAACCTTTTCTCTTCCAACAACACACAATCTTTCCACGTTCCTAGTTTAGAGCACCCTTATTTATTTTGCCCAAGTATAGACTCTCTTGGGAGAAATTTCTCTTTCTAACTATAGTGGAAAATGGCAGGCACACTTAATGCTATCAGTTAAGGTTTCTGAACTAATTGCTGAAGCCCGGAGATGAAAGGGATTTTTATAAATAATGGGAAATGTTTTTTTTTCCCCCCTAAGGTAATAAAATATCTTTGAAAGAAAAAGCAAATTAGAGTAAGCTTTAATAGTATTGGAAATTAAGATGAGAAAGGTTGAGAAAGGAATCAAAATCACACATAGCAAAAATGCCAAGGCTGCTGATGGGACAACTTTGTCCCAAATCCTAGTGTTGAGCTAAAGGTGGGCACCGCTCTTTCTGTACCTACATCTGCTTGTTCCAGACACAGGAGCCAAGAAGAAAGGCAAAGTACAGAGGCAAGATCAGCACCACCTTAAGATTAAACAAAGGAGATACTGAGTTTAATAAATACCTTTTCTTCTAGGTCCTTTATCTGTCGCTTTTGGATGTCTGTTTTATCTTCTAGATCACGGATTCTCTGAATAAAATGGAGAAAAAAAAAAAAACCAAACAACTAGATGTTAGGTTGTAGAGAAAATGCCACAAACAAAACAAAACACCACTTTCTATGAAAACATTTGTATTAGGTCCCAGTGAATGGAAATAGCACAACTTAACTTTACCTCATCTATAGGGTCTCTGCATCTATAGGGTCTCTACATCTATAGGGTCTCTGCATGTTCCAAAGCTGATCCAGACTTGTGGTGGGAAATTATTGTCATGGATAATACTTTTCAACAGAGTATTCTCTGACTGTTTTGGTTTAGATCTTTTGCAACTCCCCAAGGAACACATGCTACAGGCGTGGTTATCAGTTCGTGTAGCTGATGGGAACTGGAGACCCTTTACGAGGTAGGGTTTTGTGGAAGGTAGTCAGGGCACCAGGCATTCCCTTAGGGTATCGGGACCTTGACTGCTTTCTCTTCTTTACTTTCCAGCTGCCACAGGGTAAGCCACTTTGTTCCAACTTATGCTACTTCCATGATGAAGCACCAGTGCATGATAAAGCAGAGCATGCCTTGCTCCCTGCTGTCCCCAAACAAGAAGCCAGCTGGGACCATGGACAAGAATTTTTGCAAGCATGAGCATGGATGAGCTTATTTTGGGTTTAATTGGTTGTCTCGGGAATCTTGTCACAGTAACAGGCCACTAACAGCCCACCCCCTCTTACCCCATGCAGAGGCCTAGCCAAGGTGAGAGGTGTTTATTCCACTGTACTTACTGTCTCTGGACTTGGCCAGATTGCTTTTGGCCTTGGGTGCGGGGCCGGGGGGGGGGGGCGCTGTGAATTGATGAGATGTGGAATGCCACATCCTTGTAAAGAGAGCAAGATTGTCCTAGAACTAGTGAGGTGCTTCCCCTTGCCAATCCTTTGGACAGACTGATATTCTTGTTGCTTATTTGTACAGTAAAAGCTGACTGTGCAATGGCAGACAACCACATGACTTTTGTTGATCTTTCTTGGCTCCCCTGCCTCAGCCCTCCTTGGAGTTGGAATTTCCTCATAGAACATGATCTACCAATTCACAAATGCCAGGAGATAGGACACTTTAACCCAACTTCTCAGAAGTAATTTGATAAGCTGGGGATGAAACTTTAGTAATGAAATAGCACAGTAATGAAGAATGTATAAAAGCCTATGCGACCACATCCTACACCCTGGAACAACAAAGCGAAGATAAGGGCTTTCCATAGACAACTGTTTGGGAATAAAATTCCTCTTGGCAACCTTCAGGCTTTTGGTCCCCATGTGCATTGGGATGCACAGTAATCTTGTTATTTAATGACCACTGTTTGTGGGAACTAAAACAGTGAACTGGCCCTTCACTTAGAAGTCTACTAAAATGATAACATATGTAGAAGGTTTTATAAGGCAATGTGGGAACAAAAAAAAAAAAGAGAAGATGTAAGAAAAATATTTCAACTTGGAAATCAAGTCTCTCTAAAAACGTAGAGCTCTACTGGAGGTAATTTTCACCCTCTGCTGGAGGTGGGGTGCATTTGGTAATGTCTTAGAATTTTTCAAATTAGTTCGTATGCTTATTTTCTAATGCATAATAATCACTTCATATTTTAATATAGTATCAAACTTATGTACCTATCACCAGAACCTAATTGGGTAAATATTTCTTATTGTCTAGAGAGAAGTGCCATACCTAAAGGTAAAAAGAGACTCAAACTGGAATGCCAGGGTTTTTATCATAAGCACATGTGGATAACTGTTAGTCCACATTAAAACAAACACACCTGCACTTTCAAGACAAAGCTCTCAACGTGTTAAAATCAATTAGATGCTCGTGCAATGTAAGAGATTTGTGTAGGAGACACATTTATCCCCCGATACAAGTGAAAAACAAACAAACAAACTCACAAAAATAACCTACTGTCAAAAGCTTCAACAACTTTCCACTGGTCAAACTGCAAATCTTTGTAATTCTGGAGGCCCTCTGAGTATGCAGCTGCTTATCACCATCAGTACAAATGACTTGAGTGCTCTACTGGCATACAAATGACAAAGCTCCTGGCTCCATAGGCACTGTCAGACATCCATGCTTTGCTCTGACTAGTATCATAAAAGAACCACAATTCCTGTCCTGCTCCTTGAACTTCCAAGCGTGCTCATACTGCCTGCCTATTCCATCAGATTGTCCCAGCTCTGAATACTCAATAGTTCAACCTGGCTATATAGATTCTGGAGTTCTTTTGAATTTGCTCCTCGGACAGCACCCTACTGCTGATCGCTGGTCAAGTTCCAACACAAATGATGAATTGCAAAGACGTTTGGCGGCAAGTTGCTCATAAGTGCCTATTTCTTAGCTTGCCAGCCTAGATGGACCACGCAACTCACAAATGCCTTAAGCTGCGCACCTATGTCTTAAGGGTTGGCATTCTTGGACTGTAATTTTGCTCTGCAATGTACTATTTTGAATAAATCATTTGAATACTCCCAGTCTTAGAGCTCCCAGGAAGATGAGGTGAGATGATACGCAGCCTTTACATTCTTAACAATCGATTTTTATATGTATGGGTGCTTTGCCAGAATGTGTGTCTATATGTCATGAACATGCCTGGTGTTTGAGGAAGTCAGAGAGGGCATCAGGTCCCTTGGCACTGGAGTTATAGACAGTTATGTGCCATCACGGAAGTGCAGGAAATAGGACCTGAGTCCTATGGAGAAACAGTGCGATTAACCACTGAGCATCTCTCCAGCCACAAGCACGGCCTTCAGATCCCGACTGAGCAAATGCCAGGCAGCATGAAGAGCCTCCGGGCTTTGTTGTTATTGCTGTGTGTTCTGAGAATGAAGAGACAGGCTCTGCTCCCTTACACCCTTTCCAGATGATCGCCTGGAGCTCAGTGATTGGCAGGGGCGACTGCAGCAGAGCCGGTGCCCTTTTTCCTTACACAGGTGAGTAAGCAGGCTCCAATTGATTTGGAGCCTGTGACAAAGTCATTCTAGAAATGATAGCCCTGCGCAGCACCTCTGAAATGCCATTTTCCTCAAGATCAAGTTTATTTACCAACCTGCCGTCCTATATTGAGTGATGGGGAGCAACAGTTATTTGTTTCACTTGTCACTGTTCCTTTCTTATACCGAACACGTGCTGCCGTGTCCCACGTGCTCGGGACTGACCAATGCGCAGATGCGGGGCTTGGTCCTCACCTGGTGCGCTTGCTGTAAGAGCTCCATCCTCTCCTGGAGGATCTGACAGTCGTACTCCCGGCTCTTCCTCAGCATTTGCCGCCGTAACTTTTCTACAGCCGTCCTCAGCTCCTCCTGCTGCTTGTCACTTAACAGTTCGCCGAATTTGATCACAGTTTCTTGCTGCAGAGCATTGTACAAAGTAGCTTCTAGTTCCTGGATTCTCTGGCAAATAGAATCAGAGAAGTCTAACTTTGGGACTGAGCATTTAGGTGTGGTGTGGGGACTGTGTGTGTGGACAGGTGAGACAGCCACTTGGCGCCTCTATCTCAGGGGATCTCAGAGTTTCTGAGTGTCTCCTGCCTGACTCGCTCTGTATGAGATGGCACAAATACCATTCACATAATACACAGACTGCTCTGTAAGTAAGTAAATTCGTTTTCTTTCTTGGGATCCTGTCCACTGTTCGCTTATTATTATTATTATTATTATTATTATTATTATTATTATTATTATTTTAGGAGGCCCTATGCTATACTGACTACACCTCCAAACCTCCTTCACTTTTCAAATGTACCTGAGGATGAGTTTATTCTCTTTCCTTCTTGACAGTCCTGCCACTGGTTAAAAGCATATGCCACAATGGCCATAGCATTAGAAATAAGTGTTCGTAGGAAAACAGTGCTTGAAGTTGGAGATACATTTCAAACATAACACTCTATCTTATTCACACAATTCTCTGTACCTGAAAATGTCTTATGGTTTCCTCACCTTTTCCTTAGGAGAATGGGAACTATGATTCAAAAATAGCCTAGAATTTTGAAGTTGCCCTGGTGTGTGTGTGTGTGTGTGTGTAGGCCAGGGGTTGGCATCAGTGTCTTCTTCAGTAACTTTCACCATAATCTTTGAGAGGGGAGGGGTCTCTGAATGACACTGCAGCTCATTAAGTGGGCTAACCTGTCTGGCCAGCCAGCCATGGGGATACTCCTCTGTTGGCTTTCCTAGCAATGGGATTGCAGTGGCTTTTGCATCAGAGCTAGGAATCAGGTCTTCATGCTTAAATGACAAGCACTTGAGCATCTGAACCATCTCCCCAGTCCCTGGTCCCCTTCTTTTCGCTAGCTACACTGAGGTTTTGTGGGTGGTCAAATGTCTTTCTTAGTCCTCTGTTTCACTGATAAATTATCTACTATATATAATCTCCTCCTCTCCCTCCCTCACTCTCCCTCTGCTCCTGTCTGTGTGAGTGTGAGAGTGTGTGTGTGTGTGTGTGTGGGGTATGCTACTTATCTCAAATACAGTTGCTTAAATCTTAGTCATATTCCCTGTAATTCTGCAGAATAGAGTTGAAAAGTCCTGTGTTCCTGGACCAAATATATTCTATCCTTTAAAAATTAAACATTGGCTTTCTGGATCAAGTCTCACCAGATTGTTTCTGGAGCTTAGCTTAATTTTGTTTTCTATAGGCAGGAGAGACAAGGGTTTTTTAAAAGGGTAAGGAAGTGGGTAAAAGAAATTCATATTTTATTTTTCAGCCTGTGAACAACTCTCATTCTCTTGTTTCCCCATTGAACAATACAAGAATCTCCTACTCATTTGGAGAATGTAGACTAAACCATCTTTGATACAAACAGGGATGCGGGGGTTCAGTCTTTTCCCCAGAGCTACAAGAGCATTATGAAAACTTCTGATAGCAATTTTGGACCTATTCCACTGGTCTGTCCTTTGTCTTCTGGTTCATTCTTGTGACCCATTGAGGGGGTGGGGCATAAGTAGAGAAGAAGAGCTGTAGTCCAATGTCGGGAATTTTGCAGTGTGCATTTTGTAGAAGGGGAGGAACAAGCTGAGAGCTGCTATAAGTACAAGTATCTACAGAGAAAAAGAGGCACAGTCCACTCAGCACCATGGCCTCACTTGCTATGACTGCAATTAGGGGCCTAGATCAGGTCCAGTCCTGGAATAAGACCTACATTACAGCTTATTCCTCGACTAACTTGGGCAAGGGTTTTCCTCTATAATTCTGTTTTCCTCATATGTAAAAAGAATAACAAGATTACTTGTGACTTCTGGGGTTATTTTAAGAATTAAATGAATTAAAATATGCATAACACACATTAAATCCGTTATTAGTTTATTAGTACATTGGAGTCCCAAATGATAATACTTGATTTAATCAAGTCCCTGTTGGATCTACACTGGCATTCAGTATGTCCTACATTTAAATATTAATTACCTAATGGTATACATTTAATTTTAGACTGAATTAGAATTATGTGTAAAACATAAGAATATTATACTAGCAACAATCTTGGGGTTTCTGTTTGAAAATTGAAGTAGCAATTAATAACTGCCATGTATATTCATGCTGTGAGTATTCAACTACATGGAATAACAAATTAGACAGAACATCTTAGCTCTGTTGTACAGAGTGATGTACAAGGTGTGGGTTGGCTCCTCATGGTACTTACCATATATGCCTGGTCAAGAGCCTGTTTTCTGTAGTCCAGTTCTTCCTCCAGGTAGCCTTTGATTTTGCAGAACTGCTCCTATAACAGAGGGTCACATTGACAACTGAGACGGGAAGCTCAGTTAACTAGAAAGTGATACATGAAAGGTACACAGATGAATGTTTTCTCTAGGACACAGGTCAGATTACCAGATTTGTAGAACTGTAGTTTTCTTCTGCTAAGAAATTAGTTCATCTTTCACAGTCTCAGACAGGGAATGTGAAAATCAATAGCAGGAAAGATAAAAGGCATAACCAAAAAAGCTCTTAATGACTTTGAAGCCAGTCTGAGAGTGGGAGATTGAGGATACATTTTGACACAGTGGCTGTTAAATAATAGCTCTGTGTGAGTACATGTGGCTTTTCACTCCTCCTGGTTTGACAACTAGAGACTCAGCCATCTTTGAAATGAAGATATTTGAAAGAAACATCTGTTGACAAATTTGCTTTCATCGTCCTTTATAAACATGGAGTATAATAGGTATTTATAAACAATTTATATTATAAATGGGAATAGTACATAATAATAATCTAAGGATAATTTAAAAGCACAGAAGAGAGTGTGTGTAGATTATATGCAAAGTTGTGGCATTTTATAAAAAGAACTTGGACATCTGTAGATTTTGTTTTTCTCAGAGGATCCTGGAACCAGTTCTCAGAGGACACAGAGGATAGTTGTGTACTGATATAGTATGCTTTTCTAAGAATTTTATGAAATTTAACACAGGGATATTATATGATAAACAAACTTAATTGTTTAAAATTAATTGATATAAAGATGAAGGGAATTTTCAAGAGCCAGGGTGACTCTGCCCGCGCTTCCACTTGAGGAGTACTTGTTGGCCCCGTTGCAAAGCTAGTGTGAGCCAGGAGACATAAATCTAAAGTTTCTTCACATGCCATCAATCCTTGTACATCTCTCAGTACACAGACATCTTGTCATTACTAGCTAAAACTATGTTTTCGGGTACTACAGATTTCCATGTACAAGTCCATCATTTCTTCAGGTACTTAAGTGAACAATAAAGAACTCTTTCTTTCTGAGAATGTGTAGTAATGCTGCCCTGGGCTTTCCTGACCATCATTGGGTACCACTGCTGTAAGAGCCCCATAAAGGTTGACTGTTGCAGTAGTGGTTGTGTATTGAAGGAGAGTCCAATGGCCATTGTGAATCCAAACAAATCTTCTTATGTTTCACTATAGCTCTTAATTTCTTGGTAAAACATGAATCCTGTACATGATCTTATGATCTCTAAAACTGTTACATTTATTAAAATACAAACTATTGTTACCATAGAATTTCATGACTTGATACTAACTTACTAAATTTGTTTTGGCAAAGATCATTTATATAATATCTTGTTATAAGATTATACATGATGCTGCAAGTTAACAACCTACTAATTCCTGCATTAGGTGATATGTTATTTTAAATTGTGTTAAAATGCACGTGAAATAAAATTAACAGTTTAATCATTAAAGTATATATTCCATACTGTTATGAAATAAATGCCCAGAAGTTTTAGTTTTACAAAGAAGAAACTTCTCTTCTTTAACAAATCCATATTTTTTCTTCCTACCAACCCTTAACAACCATAGTGTGCCTTCATTTCCCATGAGTTTTATGACTCTTTCCATCACATCCATGGGATAATGGTGCTTGCCAGTCCATGGCAGCTCTTTTTCCCTAATGTCACCACTGTCCACCTGCACCATGCCTTTCACCAGACATTATGGATACCTGTTTGCCCATAATGGCTACATTATAGTGAGAGGTGTGAGGGAAGAAAGAAAAGAGGGAGCTACAGACAAAAGGGATGCTGTGTGCAACAGCTATCTTAGACTAAACCAATACATATATATTCCATACATTATTCATCCATTCAATCATTAGTCAATACACTGGCTACATTCACCTTTTAGCTAGTGTGAATAATCTTGTGAATAATTAAGTGGGTGTATAGTGACCCACCACATTCCAATTTCAGCTTTTTTTCTTGTTAATGCTGAGTCATATAATTCTATTGAATTTTAAAGGAACCTTCATGCCATTTCTCATATCTGTACTATTCCATACTACAGCAAAGCCCTGGGTTTTTGTTTCTCCACATCTTTACTAACAACTGTCAGTTTCTACTTTTTTGACAGTAGCTATACTAATGGATGCAAAATGCCTTGTGAATTCTTAAAAGCAGAGCTGTACCCGTCAAATCTGTAATTCTTGCTTGGTAAATATTCATAGAAAAAACTATTCAGCCTGAGAGAAAATATCTAATTTAATTTTTAACATTAGTTTTATAAATATTGTCAATGTACAGTATGCTTTGGGGAAAGACTAGAGCTGGAGGTTATGTTACTTATAAGAAATATGTCCCACAGTCTGTACACAAATCAATAGGGCAGTTACAAACTCCCCTGAGTTCCACATAAAACATAGTGGCAATGTTCATTTCCCATTATTGTACAATATTTTCTCTTTAGGCTTACCATGTCACTTTCCAGTTCCATCATTTTCTGGTGCAGGGCAGCCTCCGCTCCTTCAATTTGTTGGATCCACTAAAGAATTAAGAAGACAGAAATGTCTGGTGTGATTGTTCAGTGTGCTATGGATTCGGTGGGCTGTTCTCTGGAGGGTTTGGCCTTTCCCTTTATGTCTCTGGATGCTGATTGAAACCTTAGGTTAAAACGTAATGCATTTTTATCTCCAGGAGTTTAGACAAAATGATACCATCTTCGGTGCATCATTAATTCAGCAAATAACCTCTGATGTCTCTACTCTGAGTCAACTCCTAGAGCTTCAGTGATGAATACATTAGCAAAGCTTTGATACCCATGGGGAGATTTCTTGGGAACTAAAGACTAACAGAAGAATGAAGGATGTTTGGGGAAATTGGAAGGAAATTCCAAGGGCCACGATATTCAATAAGTTCAAGGTTAGAGGGTCTGAGGGAGTGTTTCTAGTGAGAGTAAAATTTGGATCTATGAAAATGATTCCTATAATGTGGTAATTAAAAGCCTTTTAAACAAACCACACAAAGAGAATGTATTTTCTACTACTCAGAATGTACCCTTTTGATGTGCTGTTAATAAGGGTCCTTTGTGTGGAATCCTATTGTATGAGAATACCCTACACATGGCTTAATAGAACCAATGATCTGAATTGGGATCCAGCAAGGTGAATGCCAGCTTAGACCTTATAGATATGTGATTGGGCATAGCTATGTGAGAGTACCAGAGGGAGCCCATAAATTATTAATTTTTATATATCAAGTTGTATTAATAATAATGCAATTTTAAAAATGCCAGGTGACAGTCTATTGTATGAACTAGAATGCCATATTTTATTTCTCTTCAGTATGGGCACATGGCATGACACATAAAGCTCAAGTAACTTGATAATCTAGAGGCTATGGAGAGTTACCATGACTGGCCATCCTTAGCTGCTGAGATCGTGGAGAAAGACAAAAGGCACAATTTGACAGCAGAGCTGTGAATCTCTCATTTCCCTGATTATACATGTGGCTATATACTTCGTTAAGGACATTTTAGTCAACAGCTATGGTTTTGTACACAGCATTGCTTTTCCTGACCCCTCTATTTGCTGCCCCTGTATCTTTGAGAAATAGCTTCTGTTTCAAATCATGCATTCTGTTTCAGACGTTGCAAACCTCAATGATGCCATTGTGAACTGCAGATCTGCATGTTGGCTCCTGTTCTTAATTGTGTGACTGAGGCAAGTTACCATTTGTAAATGGAAAATAAGGCCCCTGTAAAGTGGATGTGAGAACGATGATGGTATATGCAGTTTGTGATGCAGATCTGGACCCACTATGACCTCTCACTTAAAGCCACTGCTTTTTGTGGAAAGACACATAGAACTCCACTCTTGGAATTTTGTCTAGGCATACACTTTAATTAAAAATCATACTCCTAACTGTTGTCTAAATTTGTTGTCTTTAAGATCAAAGATGACATTTAGAATAACTTGGGAATAGAATCAAATGAAAGCCCCTGTTAGGTAGGTGACTTTAATTTGACTTGCAAATGTCTACACAAAAATTGATGACCCAATCATGAGTTCCTAGGGCAAGCATGGGCCTTATTCATCCAGTTACTTGCTTTCTACCACAGTGTTAACTTAGAGCTATTACCCATTGTTACTTGCTCAGCTGGATATTGTCATGCAAGGAAGACATGTACTAGATCACTACTGAGCTGATGTTCCAGCTCTTGGGTGCTCCGCACAGCTTGCTTAAGGATTTCTTGAAATAGACAAGCATCTGGTGCGTGATAGAGATGGACTCTGGGCTCTAACTAATTCAGTTATTTTCTTGGGCAGAGCACACACCTTTTCTGTGTTTCCGATTCCTTGAGGAACATATAAGAATGATACCTAGATTGAGTCGTTAGAAGAGTCCAGTTCAAAAGACGCACTCTGCAAGTGTTCATTGTGCTTTAGCAGACTGAACCACACTCACTCAGGGGTCAGGATGATATGCAGGGATTTAATGAGGCACACAAGGCAGAGTTCTCCTTCCTTTACATCTCTAGGTCACACCTTTCATGGAATCAGCCCAACCTTTGAAGTCTCAAAGCAGGGCAATTCTACATCACATTGAAAGACTGTAACTTTCATGCCTTTAACTGAGTAAGACTTTCTGACTGTTGTTAAATAAAGACCAGAAAGGCTGATGCAAACTGTGTTGTTTCTTAGGGTGTGAATGTGTTTATTCATTTACTTTTTCAGTAAACAATTACTGATCATCTCTTCTCTAGCTGCTTGTGTTGAAATAGGGGAAATAAAGGGCGGAGGAGGAAAGACCATATCACTCCTGGGTGAATGATGTGTGGTGGTTTGAATGACAATGAGCCCTACAGGCTCATAGGTCTAAATGTTTAGTCCCCAGTTAGTGGAACTATTTGAGAAGGATTAGAAGGTGTGGCCTTGTTGGAGGTCACACTCCTCACCATGATAGTCATGGACTAACCCTCCAAAACAGTAAGCAAGCTCCCAATTAAATGTTTTCTTTTGTAAGTTGTCTTCGTCATGGTGTTTCATCACAGTAATAAAACAGTGAGTAGCTAAGCTAGGTTGGAGAACTAAAGATTGACAATTCAAATACAATCATCAAAACCAGGGGGCAGAAACATGGGCACTGTAGAAACATCAAAAGTCTATCTGGGCATGATGGACTAGGAAGGCTAGCCTACAAAAGAGGAAGGATTTTGGTTATGATCCCCATGCAGAGGTGGAAAGGGGAGATGTGAGCATCTAGGTAAAGTCTTCAGGGCCAAGGACTAAGTGAGGAGCGAGGAATACACACACACACACACACACACACACACACACACAC
>NC_034604.1:38444489-38459169 GCF_900095145.1 Mus pahari
CACACACACACACACACACACACTTGCATGCATACACACAAACACACAGGAATGCATGCATGCACACACATACACACATGCATGCACAAATGAACAGGAACATACAAATGCATGTCATGCACGCTGGCACACACACAGAGGAACACATACACATCTGTACACACACAGGAATGCACACAGAGAGGGTGGGGAGAGAGAGACAGAGAGACATAGTGGGGATGGAAAGAAGGAAGGAGAAGAACGGCAGGGAGGGAGACAAAGTAGGGAGAAGATGGGGAATGATAGAGGAAAGAAGAGAGGGAGAATGACAGAGAAGAACAGAGATAAGAAAAAGGAGGGGAGACAATATAGAGAGTTTAGAGGGGAGGGATGCTGAAGGAATCAGTAGGTAAGGCTTCCATCCAAAGGATTCTTGGTAAATTTTGAATTCTGCATGTTCTGTAGGAAAAATGTGGTGCTATTAAACTGCTAGGGAGAGGAAAGAGAACACGATCAGGTTTTTAATTAAATTCTGAGGGAAACAGGTCCTAAAATAGCAACTTCTCACTCTTCTTTCAGTCCAAATGCAAACACTTCAGCATGTATTTCAGACAGAAAAGTAAGGCCTTTCTAAACCTGAAAACAAATAAAACAACCATTTTCACATTTTGCAGATCCAACATTAGCTTCTTCTATCATTTGCTACCTAGTCAATATTAAAAATTTCCAAATGATCAGCCAAATACCTTTAGTTAGAACACATCAATGCAATTTGCTTAAATTGACATCAATAAATGGATCATGTCAATATTTTGTATTTTTAATTCTGTAGTACTATCCCCCTGCTTCATCTTTATGTTATTATTTTGAGAATTAGAACAATGCTTTTTGACCTGTAGAATTTGATTTCAGATTCAAAGGAGCTGAGTAGTACTCAGGTTTTTGTGTTACTTTTAACATGATTGTTATGCCCTTTAGAATCAAGACAGCAGCTTAATAGATAGAAGCAAAACCAAAACCAAACAAAAACAAAAACAAACAAACAAAAAAACCCTTTCATCTTATTCAAGTATGTGCATGTGACTTTATGCTATGTGCAGAGTCTCTTTTAAATTCTTTTTTTTCTTGAGAAAGATCCTTGCTATGTAAACCAGGCTGGCCTTGAACTTGCTTCTCTCCTTCCCAAATTCTATGAATGCAGATTTGTACCATCACATCTGGCTCTGGGTTCATTCTCCAGTCATTTGGGAACAACCAGGAATCTGGCTTCCCTGTGTTGGTTCTCTCCACCTCTCATTTACCAGGTGTAGACACAAGGGGTCAGCAATACTCCAAGATCATCGGGCTTTCAGACTGAAGCCGCCATCATCCAGAATCAAGCCACAGATTCTATGGTGTATGCACAAACTAAAGGAACAGCTTGTGACTGGAGCAACTCTAGTTTTACCAGCTCTCAGCAAAACCCTTCTCGCTGGCTTCCCAGTTTGCCAGGATTGCTTGAATAATGTAACTGAGAAGATTTTCCACGTCGATGAATGTTATATTTCGCAGATGTCTTTGGAGTAAAAAAATAGCTATCCATCACAAAGTGAATTCTAGACTTTTGTCTGATCGCATGCTCCTGGGTTGAATCCCATTTATTACATATTGAATAATGTAAGGCTGGGTGCACAGGGGTAGGTTCTGCACTCTCCTGCCCTCGGACACCAAGTTCAGCAACACTGGATGACTAGAAATGCCAACTTCATTCATTACCTTCTCTGCCAGGGACAGCACAGTGCTGGCCTGAATAATGGCCACCTGCTCTTCATTCCTTAGGTTCTGTGAAAAACAAGAGGCAGAAGATAAGGTAAAAATGCTCATGACACTTACACCACGGAGAACATGTGTACTCTGGACAGAGAATGCCTGCAAATAACCTCTGCACACCCCTACTTGTAACCATTCCTCATAAAGAGTTCATGCAAAGTCGAGTGCTTTGTGTGAGTGTACACACATTTCATTAGACGTCACACTAAGGAAACCCAGAATAAAGAAAGAGCTTTCTCCCCACAGCAGTTCTGACAAGGTTTCAATGGTTCTAATTTTCAATGGGAAAATGGCGCACATTCCTCAATGTACTAGGTGAGCCATTCACCTTTTGCTACTGTGAGTGATGCTGCCCGTGAATTAACAGGCTTTGGCTCTGCTTGGAGTGAGCTGTTAAGAAGAAAAAGGATTATAGCCTCCTGTTTCATTTTACAGGGCTGCCAACAACCCTAGTGTTTAGCAGACTTTCTGACCGCCCGGCTGATTAATTTTACACGGAATGCCTCTGAGCAGCAGTCAGGCAGTAATTAGCTTTAATCACTGCAGATGTGGTCTGCATTCCAACCCGAACCCTTTCTATGAAAAGCTGTTTAACCGTATCTCCTTCCTCAGTTACCTTCCAGCCATCGCTATGTCTGCTTGGGGCTTGTGGGATTCTCTCTGGGGAGGTACATGCTTAGGTAGATATGCTGTCTTTCTTGCTATTATCTTATACCTGGCACACTGGTAAGGATTTCCTAACTCTGTTCAGGCCAATTCATAACCCCACCATATTTAATCGGGGCACGACTTACCCCATTGTCACCTAGGATATCAAGCTGCTTTATGAGGTCAGGGATGTTGACATCCTGCAAAGTCAAGGAGATGCAGTTAGGGCAGGCCCGGAGATAGCAGAGAGGAGCAAACTGGGCCCCTCAGTGGTAGCAGGAAGAGCAGAAGGTAAATAACAGGGCAACCCCTCTCTACCTCAGGGGGAAGTCCTCATGCCTGGCATGGTAGTATATTTTCTGGGGAACAGAACCATGTCATCTCATCCTTAGTATTTGAAATGTGTCCCACTAAGTCCTAAAGAAAGCCACATTTGATCTAGTAAACTACATGGTCTGATGCCCAAGACCCTCCCCCAAAGGGCAAAAATCATCCTATAATTAAATCCATCAAAAGCAGCCATGACTGGAGGACTTCAAAAGTCTCTTCTCCCTCAAAAACTCCACAGCACCTGGGAAGCTTCAATAAAGGGGCCCATGGCATGTTCTATCAGGCAGACTTGAATTCTGTTTCTTGAAGCACAGAGTTTATTTATATTTCCCCCAGGTGATTAATACTGTTTATTTTAATGCATGCTTTGATCCTACGCCATTCTTTATGTTCCTGTGACCTAAATGACCCTTCTCTGTTCTTTGCTCATACCTTTTGTAAATCTGTTAAACATTCACTTTCTGTCCTATTGATTTTCCGTTAGGTGTATGGCTATTTTCGTCCTGCTATCTGGGGATTGACCTACAGAGTGGCCACGAGCGGCTTTTCCTTTCCCAGTCCCCTGCTCTCCTGATGTCCGCACACACAGAAGATCTGATGTCTGCCTACCTTGACACCTTCTTTCATGCAGTAGATCTGCAGGGCACTCACACCATCTGAGAAGGGGTGAATTTGTAGATTAAATGGAGGGGATCTCCTCTCTCTCTCCTTGGAATACAGAAGAAGCAAAAAGAAGCAGCAGCTGGTTAAACGCTAAGCCAGTTCTCTCTTTATACTATTTCGGCCATTTATCAATGTGTCATTGGGAAAAACAAAAAAAACAAAAAAAAACGAAACCTCAAGATATACATGACTAAATTGAGTGTTAGAGAATTAAGCAGTCAACTAAAAATATGGGAGAAAATTTATAGACTGTGCCATCCATCCCTGAAGATTTCTGTTCACAAAAATATGGAAGTACAGATGGAATTTAAACAGGATGAATATTTACACCCTTCAGATATCACAGGGTCAGCTTCCTATGAAGGTTTCTGGTGCCAAATAGCCTCTGCACATGTGATCATCTCATTCTTTATAGAGAAGATATACAGGCTTCAGGGGCAGCCACTTCTCTCCACTGGAGCACACTGATGGCTAACTTTACCATCTGGCATAATCTCAAGAAGAATCTCAGTGGCAAAAATTATAGAAAAATTCAAACAGGAATGTGTCATCACCCAGAACTTCAGTCAGATTTCATAGACTACAATGGATATGTGATATGATATGTTTTATTTAAAAACAACCAATCCCCCAAACAAGCACCTCAAGTTTGGCCAGAATGATGTAGACATTTCCTAAAATCCATCACTTAGCTGTTGAGAAAGCACTGTCCCTATGAGGACAGTCTGAAGCTTCTTTAAAACGTATCATTACCAGACAGATACATGGCGTAGTCTTGATTGTCACAGTTATATTATCTTGAACTACCTCTGGGGTCTTAAAAAAGAGCATACCTCTGAAATGCTTAACTCATTGCCTGCACAAGTCATGCCCATGCCATCATTAACATCAGCAGTTCCTTACTTCCAGTTCTAGGTTGCGAAACTCCAACAGCTCATTCTGGTCTCTGGCATCCTGAAGTTCCTGCTGTAGCCGGTGATTCTCTGCTTCCTGCTTCTCTATCTGATAAAGTAAACCCTGGAGTTAGGTGAGCATCGCAAGGAACACCTTGGCAGAGCAACTATGGGTGTGGTCGCAAATCATCCACTCAGCGAACAAGATTTGTTGTAGATCATGTAAATAATCCCAACGGAGATATGGTTAAGGTAGGATTGGTTTTCCTTGTAGCCATTTTCTAGCTGATTCGGGGAAGCACAGAGACAGAGGCTAAGAAAAAACCTTTCCCTGACATGAAGGCTAGAGCTCCTCTAGACAGTGAATTTGAGACACTCACATGTTCCATGTGGGTCAGATATCGTGTGCGCGGAATAGACTTAAGCGTGTTTATGAGGGAGACTGACACTTAGCTCTAAAAATACCAGTTGCTGTTAATTTAGACCTTATATACATTTCTGGGTATAACCTAATCAACTCTTGCCCAACATACAATGTTTTGCATGCTGATAAGATCTGATGGGTATTTTTGTAGTAATTCTAAAATACATAATTGCTTCAAACAGCTTTTACCTATAAAACTGAGAATTGTTGAAGAGAGTGGTGTGAGATTCCATAAGATGGAATTCTAAACCTTAGAAACCCTGTCCACTACCTGACCATTCAGTATTCAGTGTTACCAGTGCCATCTCTGCACAGCCATGGGTGAACCTGCAGCCATGCACCCACAGACACACACGTGTGTACACAAACACACATGCACACATTCACGCATGTACACACTCATGCACACATGCATGTATGAACAGTATGTTCTGATCCACCCTGTGTTTCCCAGGAGCTTTCTCTGTCCTTATCTACCTGGAAAACACTTCTCTGTGTTCTTTACTTCAGAGGAAGTCATTCTCTTCCCTGAATGCTCAGCTCTAACCTCCCCATGGACTTCTGCTAGGTCAAACACTCAGAAATGGCATCTCCTTTTTCATCATCTGTAGAGCTGTTTGCTGTTGCTTCTTATTTGTTACTCATTGGTTGGTTTTCTAACATAGGATCTCTCTATGAGGTTCAGGCTGGCTCCAAATTCCTGGCCACCAGTGATCCTCCTGTCTTAGGGTTCCAGCCAACTAGGACTATAGGTACACACTATTGTCCTGTATGACTTTCGCAAGGGCACCCTGGACAACCTGATGAAGCATAAGGTATAGGATTAAGTCAGATGTGCATCAATCTGTCAATGTGACTTCCACTCAGGAAGGGCTCATGTCTGAGACTCCTGTAGATAGATCTTAAGGGATCTGATAATTTTTCTGTCTTCTGTACTTCTTTCTTTATCACCACTAACTATGGAAGGATCATTACACACAGTGACAGTTTAAAAACTTAAATGTAAAAATGCAAAAGCAATGGCTTTCATGATAAAGTAAATCTTATTTTCCAAAACATATAACAAAATAAAAATACATAGGATTTTTTTTGTGTGTGTGTGTGTATGCTTGTGAGAGATTCCTGTTTTGGATTTATAAGACACAGCTCAAAAATCCCTCTATGTACCAAAGAAATCAAGAAAATCAGAAAGAAAACTGGGAATCAATTGCATGATAAAGGATTGTAGTGACACATCCCTGGACGTCTCTGAGATTCATAGGACAACAGCAGCAGAGCAGTGGTGAGGAGCTATGTGACATTCATCAATATGACAAATAAGTGTGTTATCCACCATGCACCCTGTTCATCTCTTTCTGTCTCTGACTTGCACTCCCATTCCCACTTGTGTGTGTGTGTGTGTGTGTGTGTGTGTGTGTGTGTGTGTGTGTGTGTTGTATGACTACAAGGATATGGGGAGCCAAGGAGCTCATAAGCGGGTGTTATATCCCTTGGAGCTGGAGTTGAGTGTTGTTAGCCACCTGCTGTCGGTGCTATAATTGAACTCAGCTCCTCTAGAAAAACAGCAAGTGCTCTTAAATGCTGAGCCATCTCTCTAGCCTCCTCGTCAAAAGCATCTGTAGTCAAATGATTTTTTTTTAATTGGCTCAGATTACGTAGGTGATTATTGTTCTTAGGATCTTGGATCAATATATTGGATCTGTGATACGATATTTTGGGAGATCAATGGACCTGACAGCTACTGTAGAATTAGAACAGTCATTCACAAATTTCAGCTCATTCATGAGACTGACTTTTTCTTCTCTCCCTTCTTTCTATTTAGCCTTTTCATTTCTTTTGTAATAGAGACTAAACTCAGAGCTTTAGATGCTCTACCACAGAATCTCCTCTTTCATCTTTCTTCTAAAACAGTCTCACTAAGTTACCTACGCTAACCTTGAACTTCCTGTGTAGCCTTAGTAGACCTTTCAGTTCTGTTCTTCCTGCCTCAGCCTCTTGAGTAGCCAGGCACTTGTGCGAGCAGACTCTCCTAACCACATTTTTATAGAAGCCTTAAGGTCTGAATTTGGGGCACTTGCCACTTCCATATATCAGTGCTGACTCATCTGGAGAAAGGCAGACGACACTAGTCTTTCCAGACGCGATGAGGATATCTTTATCCTTCTCACTCTGACCAGGGTAGAGTGACCATTTCTTTTTTTTGCTGGTTATCAATTATAGGAAAGATTGGTGGAAATAAGGCTAAAATAACTTCCACAGTATTTTGAATTAATCAATAGAACACTTTCCTATGTTCAGAAAGCTTTAAAGTCTGTCTGTGTCAAGTGTAAGATTTGTTTTTAATTTTTCATTAGATTACAGAAAAAAAAAATGTACTACAGGAAAAGTTACCTCTAACCTTGAGATGTTCTATGGTGTTAAATTGCCTGAGAGCAAGAGGCTGTGGTTAATTATATCTACTGGGTAGAAACGTATCTTAGCGTGCTCACAAATTTCCTGGGGATGATGGTTTGTGCTTTGGATGCTTCTGAAAAAAAAAAAAAATCAATCCCTTCCTTTAAGGTGTAAAAGAAAAGAAATAGCCAAGCTTAGCAAATATGTCTAAAATGAGAATATAGTCTGTGTAAGTTGGAGCACAGATATATTCTGCCACTTTCTTACACAAACAGCTTGTGCAGTGAGGATTTGGGGGTGGGGGGTGGGGGACAGGTGAACAACCGCACAGGAGATGCTCATGAGCGTGTATGCACGCACATATATAGACACACAGCATATATACAGTACATATATATGGATAACAGATTGATAGGGTACAGGAATCACATCCTCACGGGTCTGCAGCCATGCACGAGGGCCACTGAAATGATGGTGATGATGGTAATGGGATGCAGTTGAGCACGCAGCAGAGGACAGAGCAGCCGTGGGAGAACCTCCCCTTCCCTGGCCCCTGTGCCACTCCTGAGAACACCCCCTGCTGCTCCTGGATCATCACTTTCTCCTCTGCCCCACTAGGGTGGTGCTCCCAACATACCTTTTCTAAAAGCTCCTGGTTTCTCTTAATGAAAAGTTGTTTATCTTCTACCCAGTGTGAATCCTGTTTGACAAAGAATATCGCGCAGTCAGCATTTCAGAGTGCCACGAAAGGAGTAGTAATGTGTCCTCAAAACCAGCTGGCCGGAGCCAGGTCCTTTCCACCCAGTTTGCCTGCAGAGGGTTAACTGTTTCTAGTAAATGTCGCCCACCCTTTCCAGCAGCGTTTTCAAAGACTCTGTTGCCAGGAAAACAAAATAGTCCTCTCTCCATTGTCATTTTCTACCCTCTACCTGTTCCAGTCTGAATAATCCAGGACCAGCCTTCTGGGGACTCAGAAGTGACCACACAGGCAAAAAGTGAAACAGGTCAGAATGCACACGGGCTCAATACATATGAATGGAGAACATTACAATGTAGAACCATATATGTAGCACAGAGGCAAAGAATGCGGCTAGGGGAGGGCAGCACACTGCCTTAGCGGTTTGTGACAGCTCTAGGCCCAGATGACCCGGGCTTCTCTCCCACTGGCCTCTCTCTTGCCCAACTTCATTCACCGCTGTGGCTGGGTTTGAACTCTGGGAGAATAACACCAGGGACAGGAAGAGTTTACATTCTGACACAGTCTGAGAAAGGTCACTGTGGTGAGCCAAGCCATGTCCTGGGCGTGACCCATGCATGGGGTGAGCCAGAGGAGAGTTGGAGTGAACCCGTTGCCACTGTGGAAGAGCTAGCACCAAGCACCTACCTGCCCTTTCTGAGCCAGTGTTGCCTCCAGATCTTCGATTTTGGCCCTGTACCTCAGCACCTCTGCCTGGAGCTGCTCTTGTGCCTGGTGAGATCAAAATTCCAGAGTTCAGTGAGTAAAATGGCCACTCAGTGTGTTGTCCTGTACTAGTGTTTAACAAGTTTGTTTGTGTAGGGGAGGGGTTTTCAAGAATAAAAGAATTCTGCAAAGTTGCCTTCATGATATAATAAGATCTAGAGTCTTCAATAAATTTCCCTGGGATCCCGTTTGTCATCATGCTAATAGTCACACTCTTTAGTTGTCCTTTAAAGACTCCCATTACACTACAGACTCACCACCTAGACTTCACCTCTGACCTAAAGTGGCATCCTTGCTTCCTACATCCTTGCTGGTAACTCATGGCTGCTCTGTAATGTAAATGAACTTGTTATCTGAGGGAAAATAAGTCTTAGTTTCCTCTTCGAGTGCTATGCATTCTTTCAGAGCCAACTTTGTGCTCTGGTATCTACACCTTTGAAATTGAAAACTTTTTATTTTATTGGTCATTCCTAGGACAGTATGTAAGGTTAGCAAAAAATCGCAAAACCAGTGGAAAATCTCAAATATTATTTGGTACTGAGGCAAACGTATGAGTACAGGAGAACATTTCTTTCCGATGGTGCATGGCCTGTCCCAAATCATAGTTTTAAGCATATCTTCGTGTGTGTTTGTGTGTGTGTGTGTGTGTGTGTGTGTGTGTGTGTGTGTGTGTATGCTTCTACTTTAAACAAAGACTTGTAATACCTATCTCCCTTCTAAACTACTAAGAGTAGTTGCCGTGGCATCTCCTGGCACATTTTAATTCCTTCAAAAGGAAAAGTGGGGCAACACCAGTGTAGATACATGCCCCTTCTCTCTTGCCAAAGGTCATAAGGTAGGGTCTTTTGGTGGTTCTGACTCTGCAGTTAGAGGGCTGGGTTCAAGTCCTAATATATTAGAACTCTGGGTGGATAATTTAACCTCATTGTGTGTATTTAACTTCTATATCATTTCTTCTTCTTTATCAAGGAGAAAAGTCATAGTCATAGAAGTTTTTAGCACTCTCAGTGCCAAATGTGGAACACAGCAAGGAGAAACTGACTGACTGAATGCATAAATAAATATTCTTCCTTCCTTCCTTCCTTCCTTCCTTCCTTCCTTCCTTCCTTCCTTCCTTCCTTCCTCCCTCCCTCCCTCCCTCCCTCCATCCCTTCCTTCCTTCCTTCCTTCTTTCCTTCCTTCTTTTTTGTCCATCCTTTGTCCTTCCTTCTGTCAATGAAAGGCTTATAAACAACAGTTATGACATTCTACAAAGAACATGAATGTGTAACATAGGGAACATAGGGAAAGTTCAATAATCTCTTAATCTTAAATCCTTTTATAAAACATCTGCTTTAGAGATCTTACACAAGGACTTGTTGAAATATTGTCTGTGAAATGCTTAGTGAGTTGATAGGCAATGTTTTGCACTTCTTAATTCAGAAAAGAAAGTTCCTAATTATTACGTTTGAAAAATAAAATGAGTTTTCAATAGCAATTTTTCATTTATTTATTCAAAAAATTTTTTGAATAACTTTTCAAAATAAAATTCTTTTTAAGCAAGGAACTTTTCAAAAGCCGCAGAGGACAAAGCAGCACAATGTGCTGCTGACATTTTAACGGCCACAGTGCTTTTGTGATGTTACCTCTGCAAGTTAATCCCAGACCTCTTCAGGCCCACACTCACCTTGGCTTCTCTTTCAGCATCAATGATGCCTCCAGTCTGTTCCTGCAAGAGGGCATATGCTCTTTGGAGGGCTTGGTATTCTTTTGTTAGTTGTCGAAATCGTAGCTCAGATTCTTCAGCAGCTAGACTCTTGGGGTTTGAAATGCAAAAATTTCAAAATTAATTATGTTATGTCTGCATCCTGTGCTTGTAAAGAAGTTATGATTTATTTGATTCTCTTTGAAATTCTGAATTATCAGTAAGACTAAAAATTCAGAATATGTTCAATATGTATTTTGGAAAAATATGGAGGACATTATTTTAATGAAAGAAATTTATTTTTTTTTACATTAGTGATTACTTTCCATTTGGCCTTGAATAATAACCAATTTTAGATCCAAATAAGAAGACACAATCAAAGTTTGGATGTAAAATTGAGGCAAGGATACTTAAACTTTTACTCTCATTTCTTTCTATGCATTTAGATAAACAAATAAATCATTAACTGATTATAAATCCTAAAGCCTCTCTCAAGTTTAGAACTTAGATTTGGGGCATAATTTAATCATCACCAGAGAATTTGGTCAAAAACGTAGCATGAGGGGATGAAGTTTAGTTGGTTAAGTGCTTGCCTAGCATGTATAATGTCCATTTTGCACCATTACATAGATAGATAGATAGATAGATAGATAGATAGATAGATAGATAGATAGATAGATAGAGACAGGCAGACAGACAGACAGACAGACAGAGACACAGACATAGATATAGACATATAGATATAGGAGTTGAGATCCCCTGTAATCTCAGAACTTGCGAGGTAGAGGCAGGAGGATCAGAAGTCATGGACACTCTCAGCTATTTAAGAATCCCAGGGACCACTAGCATTACATGGAACCCTGCCTATAAAGACTCATGAGTGTGGAGTGAGAGGATTCATGCTCCTAACCCCGACTTAGTAGTTGTGTTCAATGCAACTGAACTCACGGGATCGTTTTGATGGACTCTACTTAACCCTGCTTCAGACAGAATGCAGAAACCTCCTAGGCTTGCTCTCTCTTTCATGCAGATGAACATTTTCGGAAAGTCACTTTTCTGTTGTGTAATTCAATTATAGTGCCAAACCGAAGGTTTGAAAACTCCCTAGGGAGATTATATGACACAGATGATGCTTACTTTCAAGATTATCAAAGTGGAGAATGATTTCAAGGTTGGCCAGTGTTAAAGGATCACTTTGTGATTTTCCTTCCCCTTAGAGGGAGGATTTGGTGACAATATCATGCAGGACCAGAGAAAAGGCAAAACTTACTTCATCCAAGTCATCATCGGGGGTAGCAGGTGTCCGGTCTGTTCTAAAGGAGGTCATGGATGACGTTTCTGAATCCATAGAGTCCTCGTCATAGCCAATGAATGGATCTAAAACAGGCCTCTAAGTGGAGAGAAAGTTTATACTTACTAATATGACTAAAATTCATGAAAGACGGTGCATTGAAAGTCCATTCACTAGGGCAGATATAGATGAACACTGAGATCACAGGTCCTTTAAGGCTTCTTTGGTGAAATACAAACTCTAGGCAGGAACACAGTATCAAGTCACCCTTTCCCATGTTGTTTTACTTCTGATTTATTCAAGGGAAATGTATGGATATTTGGCTGTCTTCCTAAAGTCTCTATAAAGTGTTCACTTAACATTCTATGCCATGGTTACTTAACACATCTTACTCTTTTCAGTATTTAAAATCTGCCGAAGGGGCTTTGAATATGGAGGCATTCGTGCGAAGGAGGTCATAGGGTCTTAACTGTGGTCATCCAATCCCACATCCAAACCAAATCAAAAGCAAGCACAGAAATCAAAACAATGGGGCTTTTGTGTATTAGAGCCTAGAAACATAATGGTGGACTGAGAATGTCATTATCAATATTTGCCTAGCGATAATATTTAATCAATTACAGGACAGATATCAGAAGCTGATATGATTCAACGTTAGATATTGATCATGTATATGGCTTAGTTACTCTCAACATGTAACACATCCACTTGTCAGAAAAACCTTTTAACGTTAAGCCCAGTAGCTTCTGATTAGAGGAAATCATAGTCTTTCAGGTTAGGATACAAGAAACACAGTATTTCTAGGGGGAGAAATGACTAGAGACTTTGCAGTTCAAGAGTGTGATGTATCGCATCTTTGCAGAAAGGTTTCTTGGCGTGCCTCCCTTTCTTGGCTCTTTGTAGCATCCTGATAACAGTTCCCTTGTTACCTTGATTGGCTTCGAGCTTCTCCTGTGCTTTCTCCTACGGATGAGTTTTTCTCGATCCTAGAAAATAGATAAGGTCTTTTAAGAATGGAAGTTATCTAACGTCCCCCAACAGTTCTGTTGTCACTTTCTTCTGCCCACACTGGTCAGAAGAGGGCATTGAATCCAAGCGAGCCTCTGGTGGGGGGGGTGCAAGGAACTGAGCTCAGGGCTGAGCCACCTCTGCAGCACCTTGTTTTGTTTTACCCGCAGAACTGTGAACAGATTGTATCTATTGTATACTAATTAGAGATTGTATCTATTGTATACTAATTAGGTGTCAGAAACATGGTATACATGTTTCTGTTTTTGTAGGCAAGAAAAGATGTTCTGAATTACTGAGCTTCAGAAACCTGATCCCTGTAAACAATTGCAAGAGACGCCTTCCTGCCCTGGATACTTCCATAAATGCACATCTGAAAATTCCTTTAGGACAACTTATACTTATGCTTGCAAACCGTTTGGCAAATGTTCTCTCTTGAAGGATTACATATTTTTATCTGAAGTATTATTTTATAAAATTTGGTACCTTTTGATATGATATGCCAATATTTTCAGACTATATATATATACATATATATCATATTTTCCTGCTGTCTAATCAGGAAGTACACTTTGTTCCTTCATTTTATACTTGAAGAAAATAATGTTGAAAACAGAATCCCACTAAGAGTGATTATTGTGCTTTCCAATGCCCAGATATTAAGTTGCATTTGTGTTGAGAAAATATTATCTCTCGAAAAAAATGTACATTTATTTTTTTTTTTTTTTACTTTTTTGTCATTTCTTAGCATAGACAGGTGTCCCTTGACTATTTTTGGAACCTTGTTTTGAGGTGGCTGCTTGTAAGGATGAGACGGGGGAGGCAGAGTGTCTACTTGCTGGGAGTCGCCTAGCTTTGTTTCTGTTTTATTTGGGCAGAAATGGCTGTGGTTTTCTGAGAAACTTGGTGATGAATACCTACCAACAGCCATGAACTTGGTGACTCAGATACTGTGTGCACAGACACTGGGACAGGTGGGGATTTAATCATTACGTATTTCCATGTATTTACTTGCACATTTCAACTATATGGAACTCTCCAATCAATGGGAAGCTTGTACAGCTTAAATTGAAGCTGTTCAAAGTTAGTTATATTCCTAGACCTCAGAGTAAATGAGATTTAGGAGCTCTCAAGGTGGGAGCAAGTGACCCAGGCTTCACACCACATCTGAATATGACTCAAAACATTGGCACTTGCACTTTATCTTTTGCCTTTTGCCTTTATATATAAAAAAATTTGGGGCATGCCTCCTCGATATAGCTGAAACTTAAAAAATTTACACATTATACCCTTAGGTTACTTTCTTTTCTTTTTTTTCTTAATCTTAATTATAGCATACATGAACAATTGACATTTTTAAAAAGATGAGTAGTAATTAAAAACAGAAGTACAATCTCTTGCTCCCAGTGGCAGCAAATCATCTCATTTACCTACTCTGGAGACTGTTGTCTGTTTCCGTGATTAGTTCAAGCCTACAGGCTTTGGTTTATTCTTGAAAGAAGAGGAAACAAAGATGCTGCTCTCAGAATAAAGATGGTGAAGGGAAGAAGACAGCCTGAAGGTTCAGGAGGTCTCTCTCCCCTATGCTGCTAATGGGAGCTAACGGAAACCTTAAGCAGATTCAAATGGTGTCGCAGAAATCACATCGTCAGCAGTCACTTGTTCCTTTCCAGGAGAGGTTTGCATTGCTTTTTGGTTTCCCACACACGTTTTAACTGGGCATAAATAAATTAAAATTTGTTTCTCATATCTTGAGAGAAATAGGGTGAGAGAGGTCAAGTGTGAACGAGGAAAACAGCCCAGCAGTCACCCAGTGTGTCTCAGGACAGACTATTAGATTCTTCTCTATTAATGGGTCAATCTTTTCATTTCTTTTTGTCTCATGAATGTTATCAATCAGTAATATAGACAGGTATTCCTGCTTTGCTACATGACTATGATGATGCCCTCTACTGTGAACAGCTTGTATCCATGTGCGGTGCACGAATTAGGTGTCAGAAACTTGGTATATATGTTTCTGTTTTTGTAGGCAAGAAAAGATGTTCTGAATTACTGAGCTTCAGAAACCTGATCCCTGTAAACAATTGCAAGAGAC
>NC_034604.1:38461220-38490234 GCF_900095145.1 Mus pahari
TGTTTTTCGGTTTCCCGCACACGTTTTAACTGGGCATAAATAAATTAAAATTTGTTTCTCATATCTTGAGAGAAGTAGGGTGAGAGAGGTCAAGTGTGAACGAGGAAAACAGCCCAGCAGTCACCCAGTGTGTCTCAGGACAGACTATTAGATTCTTCTCTATTAATGGGTCAATCGTTTCATTTCTTTTTGTCTCACGAATGTTATTTTTGCCTGCCTGCATGTCTCTCTCTCTCCCTCCCTCCTTTCTTCTTAGTGGGATTATGCTCTGTAGAGCTAGTAGACTCTGAACTTATTAGGTAGACCTAACCAGGATGGAATGAACAGGATTCCTTTTGTTTCTGTCTTCCCAGTGCTGTGATTAGAGGCCACGAGCCAGAATACTTGGTCCTCGTCATAGTCCTCACAATTCTGCCTTATCTGTTATCTTAACAGAGATGCCACCAATGCTGGTGGTTGGAGTGGCCAGAAGTTAAGTTGCTCCCTTTTACTTTCCCCACCTCCCTCCCTCCTTCCCCACCAACCAAACTGACTGCCTGGTCCAGGAAAGACCTCTCATTGGCTCAGGAACCCACAGAAGCCCATTTAAACCACATGGTCACTACAACCTGGTTCCAAGCCTTATCCTTCCCAACTGCATTAAATGGTCTTGCTGCGATCTCACTCTAGGTAAGTAAGACAGGATATGCTTTTCTGTTGTTGTTGTTGTCATGGGGACCACTTTTATATTCCATAGGATGTTTAGCAGTATCTATGCCCTCTGCCTACTACTGACACTAATACCCTGTCAGCTGAGATGACTACCTGTTGCCCAAACTGCCTTTAGTTTAGAAGCACTAGAATAAATGTATGAATGTTGTCCTTTAATCCATTCATTTTTTAAAACTCTTCTGTTTGGTTGATGTACTATAGGCCAATCTATACAGACAGCTTGAATTTCCATGTTGAATTTCTAATGATTAGCTTATTCTTTTCTTATCACAAGGAAAAAGGATCTCAGAGGATCACAAAAATAGTGAGTCCTTTTATAGAAATCTATGATTTGGGGAGATACTGAGGAAGGAGAAAGTTACCTATGCTTAAAAAACAAAAGCAAACCCCATTTGTGGCTCTTGGCATTTCTCTAGTTCCATCCTAATCTGAATTTGAAAACTTTAAGTTTTATAATGAAAACAAAACATTGGCTTTATTTTTCAAAAATAATCAGGTGCAATTCATAGTTTTTGAGCTTTGGTACCTAAATCATTAATATTAAATTTTGAGTACGTACAAAGACAGATTGTTCATTGGGTTTATTATTCCACCCTGTGCCTCCTATGGAGATTAATGCCCAGTGTTTTAAAGATTCAAGTCTACCAGGTGCATACTATTCATAGAAAATTCAAATGAGCACGAGGAGAAAGAACTGTCCTGTTTTAGCACAGCATGCAGTCATGACAGTTCTGAAGCATCCAACAAAATGCTTCTTCAGATAGACAGGCTTTAGTTCTTAACAGAGACTAAAATTATGCATATATGATCAACCATGCATATATGTATGCATATATTAATGGGCAGAGATTCATGTGAACACTAAAACATCCTGCTATAGTTTAACTAGTAACAGGTAGGCCTCAGGTCAAGGAGAGAATGTATTTTATAATATGAAAGAGTTGATATGTCAAAACCACCAGCAAATATTAATTTACACCTATCAAATAACATAACTTCAAATATCTATAATGAAAAATGGGCAGAGCTAAGAAGAGACATAGAAAAGTTTCCTGAGAGATTAAATAGACAAAAATATTAGAGATATATAGAAAATTTAAAACAAGACAGTGAATTTGAATAAAGCTATAACTAAAGATTGTGTAGCACATCTTCCTTTCCTGAGGATATGTGATATTTCTAAAAGCCACTGTCCTGGTTAGTGTTTTTGTCACCTTGACAAAAGCTAGGGTCACCTGAGAGAGGGAACTTCGGTTGAGAAAATGTGTCCTGGAAATTGTCCTGTAGGCAAGGCTGTGAGGCATCTTCTTGATTAACAATTTATGTGAAAGGACCCAGCCCACTGTGAGTAGTACTATCTCCTAGTGAATGGTCCAGGGGTCTATCAAAAAGCAAACTGAGCAAGCTAGGGTCAGCAGGCCAGTCAGTGCCTCAGTTCCTGCTCTGATTTCCCTTCAGGTGAACTGTGATCAAAGCATGTAAGCCAAATCAATCCCTGTCCTCCTCAAATTTCTTTTGGTCATGTTGTTTAATCATAGCAGTAGAAAGCAAATGAAGATGGTGAGCCTATGTTCTGGCTGTAAAGAAAATCTTGATAAGCACAAGGGGATGAAATGTTGCAAAGTGTGGTGACCGTTAAGGAGTAACTAGTGACAGAAGTTAAAAAAAAAATTACAAGAGAACAAACAAAAAAATAAAAACAAGAGAACTTCAGAGGTTTGCAAATTGAACCCCACAGTTTCTAGAAGAAATTTCATGATACTGTTTTAAAAAATAGAAAGAGAGGGCAATACGTTATAATACTCACAGCTTGTGAGAAGTAATGATAACTTAGCTCTAGGGAGAAACAGTGGCCCCAGATAAAGGAAAGGCTGAAATCACATTTACATAAACAATTCCATTAAAATGTAAGCTGCAGGCTAGTATGTCAAAATGCCTATTTTTAAAATGCTGTAATGATAATAAGAAAGGAAAGCAGGGTTCTGGAGAGATGGCTCAGTAGTTAAAGAGCGCTGACTGTTCTTCCAGAGGTCCTGAGTTCAATTCCCAGCAACCACATGGTGGCTCACAACAGTCTGTAATGGGATCTGATGCCCTCTTCTGGTGTGCCTCAAGACAGTGACAGTGTATTCTCATACATAAAATAAATAAATGAATATTAGGGGAAAAAAGCACTCATGCATCTAGAGGGAGTTATGTGGGGCAGCCACTTCATGGGGGTTTATCATACTATACTTTTGTATAGTATGCTTTTTGCTTTTCTCTCATGATAAACTACACATCACAAGGCATACTTTTAGAGCATAACGTCTAACAAGACACATAATGAAAACAGTTTGAGTGCAACTCACCAACTCGTTTCGCTCATCTCCGAGCAAGGTGTTCCTGTCTTCTAACTTTCGTATAGTGGCGTTCAATTCGGCTATTCTCTTTTGATTTCTTCTCAAGTCCTACACATGAGAATGGAAATGAGTATCTCTGGACTACCATCAGCAAAAGTAATAGGCACCTTTCTTTCTATTTGGCCCATGAAGAGGAATGGCCTTTTACTCAGAGAAGACTAGTTAGCTCTTTGTAACTCTTCACATTTACTCCTGAGTGAAGAACTCTCTTGGCTAAAACTACAAATGAATTCCAAGGGCAAACAGACAGATCCTGGAGCCCACGCAGCCTTGGGGCACAGAGGGGGTGACAGAAGGTTACCAGGTTATGAGAGTTGTTTGTGAAGTTCAGGGAATATCCTCATGTCTCAAATGTCCATTGCTTCCTGGGACAGAGACAACTGTCTGCTATTATACTTAGCCACAGAGGGGACAGATTAGGAGCAGACATGGGGCTTTGTGAATTTCTGTATACTTATGGGGAAAAAGGCCACTGTGAGGAAACATATTACCTTTATTTGCAAAAGGCAAGGTATATAAAATAAACTTGAATAACATATTTTTTACAGTATGAACAATTGTTATGAACCACCTTACACATAGCAGCTACTGCTGAATTCTGTGCTATAGGCCTACCCTAACGACATGTTTGGGGTTCTACTATTGTTTTTCATTTTGATAGTGGCTCCCTGTTGCGATGGTGGAGCAGTTTCACACCCCTGGATTCATCATAGCCTAGAGGGTTCAACACAATCGGACAAGCTGCCAAACTGACGGTGGTTCTACGTCAGCCCAGGTCTTGTAGTGGATAGTTGTAATCAGAGCCATGAGGGCTAACTAGTACAATGTTCTACATTCTCTAAATGGTGTCTTATAACAGGTAGACCATCAGGAAGAAACCACCATGGCTTCCATCTTACATGTAAGGATACTGAACGGGAAGTGGTTTGTATAAGGAAACTAAGCTAATGAATTTGAACCAAGGGGTCTAAATTCAAAGTCCATTTTGGGGGTGGGATAATCATGATATATCACATGTAAGTATTAGTGAAAGAACTAAACTGATTATGTGCTACATTCCAGATCAGTATATATTTACCACCGCCTACTAGGGTGTGTGTGTGTGTGTGTGTGTGTGTGTGTGTGTGTTTGTGTGTGTGTGTGTGTGTGTGTGTCCTACTATATATGTGCTTGAGGGTGGGAGAGTGTGTGTCCACTGAAAACCCATTCATGAATTGCTCATTACTTTGTTCTATGTACTTTGGAACTCATTTTTGTTCCTTAATCATACATTTTCATTTTTTTTGTAGCTAAATCATTTGATAACCCACTACATGCAAGTTTATATCTCTCAGTATACATCCGAAAATAATTTGTCATGTAAAATTATGACAATCTGGTTGAGTAAATGGCAAGTACATTAAACTAGAAACTTTCATTCCATGGCTATAGATGATTCAGTCTCTTTTATAGGCATGTCTATCAACCTCTGAAGATGATAACTGTCTGTCAATTTCTAATCCAGTTGTTCATACATGGGACAATTACCAATTTTGCCAACAGGCCAATATCTTCACTTAATATACACACACCCTAGTAGGCGGTGGTAAATATATACTGATCTGGAATGTAGCACATAGTTTAGTTCTTTCGCTAATACTTACATGCGATATATCATGATTATCCCACCCCCAAAATGGACTTTGGATTTAGACCCCTTGTCTCAAATTCATTAGCTTAGTTTCCTTATACAAACCACTTCCCATTCAGTATCCTTACATGTAAGATGGAAGCCATGGTGGTTTCTTCCTGATGGTCTACCTGTTGTAAGACACCATTTAGAGAATGTAGAACATTGTACTAGTTAGCCCTCGTGGCTCCGATTACAACTATCCACTACAAGACCTGGGCTTTTATAATAGATTCAAGTTCGGATAGATATCACTAGGCTAGAAAAATTCCCTGAAAGATTCAGACACCTGCAGCTCTTACGTGGTATGATAATGAAGCACAGCCCATTTGGTTGTCTGTGAGTCTAGAAAAGCCTGTTCCCAAGATAGTTGCTGGATTTATAGTAGGGGGTAGAATTGATTCCTTTGTACTTATAGACAGGAAAATAGCTTAAGTGAAAAGCAGAACTCTAGAGCTAAATAAAAGATGACTCCGGAGTTGTTAACCTCAACTCGCAGGGACTTACCGGGCTGCTGCAGTGCTCAGAGCCGTCTCCTGCCCTTCCTGGAATCTCTCTCTTTGGACTGCTCATGTTACACTCTGCCTCCTTGACAAGGAAGAGCTGCTCATCCAAAGCCTCCTTCTGTAGCTGGAGTTTCTGTACATAGCCCGTCTGAGTCTCCAGTTCTTTTTCCAGGGAAAAGATGATCCTGTCCTTGGCTTTGATTTCATCCATCTGAATTAAATGAGAGCCAGGACATTTAATTTGACCATGCTATGAATGAATCCCATTTTCCCCATGGGAAGTCCACCTCTTTCTTGTGATGATGCAGAAAAAAAAAAAAATCCTCTGGAATCTGACATACAGTGTACTGAACTCACAAATAATATGGAGCAGCATTGACTAATAAGAGATATACCTTGAATGGGTGTTGTCCTTACTCATAGTGTTTGAAATGATCTGGGGTGGTCAGCAAAGAATACATTTAAAATGGATTATTAGCTTCAATAAAGATAGATTCAAGATAGCCTACTATGATGATTCTCAGGACAAACAAATTATTACTGTCTCTTTCAGGGAACCAGCCTTCGATCTTGATCCTAAGATTGATTGATATTATCAGCCAGTCATTTGCAACTGAAGGAAATAACAGGCTTCCTGGTATTGGGTTACTTATTTTTCTAGGAAGTGTCAATTCTGGTGCTATCATGAGGCAGTTCTGTTGTGTGATCTTTCCTTTCCCACCCATAACCTCAAGACAGTCAGCCTTAGAAGTCGTTCTACCATTACTGCAAAACAAACAAACAAACAAACAAATAAAAACAAAACATCATTGGGACTAGAATAGGAGAGAGAAATGCCTGGTAATTATAGTCAAAATGTTTCCTCATATATCTGTGGAAAATAATTATTGATTTCAACAGTCATGTATTTTAATCCTGTGTGTGGCATCACATATTTTAATTTTGTACTTAAGACACAGGTATCATCTATTAGTGGATCAGAGTTCCAATTAACTGGAACTGGTTTGCTGTGCCTAGATGTGGGACAGCCAATACATTAAACAAATGTAACAGTTTTTGAAGAGATTATAGACACCGGGTGAATCCTTTTTGTCCCATTTCAATATATTCTATGTGGATACTTAAAGTGGGAACAAGAAAAGACATTTGGCATAAATGTCATTCTTCTCTCTCTTTCCTTATATTTAGTGACTCACTCGCTTAGTGCATTTCTTTGCTGTGCTCTTTAGATGGGGAGAGCAGTGCAGCATCTGTTTGCACGGCCACTCTTCTTCTACACATTAGTGCCTGGTTGCTGACTCTAGGCTACATGTGTCCAGTTTAGTTGGAAGCTGTACTTTCTTAAAGAAGTCTGAGTCCAGGGTTAAGCTGAGCACGTATGGGAATTGATATTTACACAGTTATTTGCAGATTAATACAGCACATAACCTGCATGTTCCTGGCTACTTGTGATGTTTTCTGTATCACGGCAGATGCTAGCTCAGCTCATTAACACCCCATGGAGTCATCCTTACCACCTCTAATATTATAAATGATCCTTTACAGTATAAGTCTGATCCTTGGCAGTATTTGCAGCCCCATGGTTAGGTTATAGAAGTTATCTCACTTTCTATTTATGTTCTGTTCAGTAGGTTCCAGGACCACTCTGTACCAGACGAGACTCAGAACTTGAAAGGTTAAGCATTACATCATTGTCACCTGCCTTATGTGTGATGACATCTTGATACTTTACCTTCATCTTCAGAGCCCAGAGCCCATCTGTCAGGCTCTGTAGTATACTGGCTCCATGATTATCCACATAACCCCAGAATTTTCCACTGTGGTCCCCAGTGGAATATATAGCTATGTAGGGGAGCTCTATTATACAGTGGTTATGAACACATAAGTTGAGTCTCAGGATACTGCAAAATTAATCAGTCATCTAGTTCATAGATAAAAAGAATTATATGGGGACTGGAGAGATGGCTCAGTGGTTAAGAGCACTGACTACACTTCCAGAGGTCCTGAGTTCAATTCTCAGCAACCACATGGTGGCTCACAACCATCTGTAATGGGATCTGATGCCCTCTTCTGGTGTGTCTGAGAAGAGTGACAGTGTACTCACATCCATAAAATAAGAAGAACTGTAGTTTTGTTTTTTTTTTTTTTTTTTTTTTGGTGGCATTTTCTATAAAGATTGGATCTCATTTCTTCCCCCTTTTCCCCCAGGTCCAAAAGTGCATATGAGGGTGAGGGAAGGAATAGGAAATAAAAATGACAAAGGGAAGACAGGAACACATGCATTAATAAGGCGTTTTCCCGCATTGTTCTGTTTGTACCCAATTTTTAAGCCACTATTCGGGTGGTTTAGATTTCATGTGGCTGCTTAGGAGAATCTTCTGTCTCCTGTCAGCAGTGTTCTTGGAAAGAAGTAATGGGGGGCAATTATGACTAATTTGTCGATTTCACACTGAAAGGCAAGCAAGAATATTTAATTCAAGGCTTTCTTGTAACTCACCTCCCTGACTGTTCCATTGTTCCCAGTCTTGGATCCTTCTTCATCACCCACGGTCATTTCAGAAACCAAGAGCAGGGCAGAAACCAGTATTTCTGCGCTGAATTTGGCCTCGATTGTCAAGCAGTGTGGCAGAATGAATTGCTCAGAAAGGGTGTCAGGGGCAGAATTTTACAGTCACATTGTACCACATTACCAAGAAAACGACACAGGCTTAACTTGTAAAACGTTCTACGGGAATCACAAAACACTTTAGCTTAAAGTAGAAATCCTAGAGACATAGAATTTCTAGGAAAGCACTGAGGATTGGCAGACACGGGGAAAGGATGGTTTTTCCCAAATAGTGCTCTGCTTAGAGAAACATATAGTATCAAATGCATTTTAAAACAGTGGTTCTCAACCTTTCTAATGCTGCAACCCTTGATGTTCTGGCGACCAACGATCATAAAATTATTTTTGTTGCTATTCCACAACTGTAATTTTGCTACTCTTGGGAATTGTAATGTAAATAGTTTTGGAGGTATAGGTTTGCCAAAGGGGTTTCGACCCTCAGGTTGAGCATCACTATTCTAAAACTTTAAGTTAATTGTCAACTTTTACACGTAGATGAATATAAATTTTCATCCTGAGATCAAAAACAAGGTTAACCTAGGGTCCTACAGCTTTTAGACAATGCATTAATTTAATGTATTTATTTTAGCATCATGAGATTCTATGTAGTTTTGGCTTTGCATGCTAAGAGAAAACAAAATTCTGTGTGCGTTGAACTCAAGAAAATTATAAATAGCAAGAAGCTGCTTCTGAATGACATCCATGTGAATACATTAAAAAAATAAACAAAATAAATAAAATAAAAACAGAATAGCTCGTAATAAATATTTCTAGCTTAATTGGCGGGAAGAAACCCATTTTTAAAATGACCAGGGATTTCATAGCTCCTTGTTTGCGCTGATCAGTCAAGATGTTCTCAACATTTTCAGACAAATTGTAGAAAAATTCCTTTGTCCTGAAAAGTACCAATGAAATTTTACAACCCGGAAGCCCACAGCAATAAGCTAAGGGTAGGAGACTTTGTAATTTCTGGTCTTTTCATGGATCACCCAAGAACACAGGTCGCTTCATGAATACCTGTGCGCCCACGTGAATGCAATTACTATGAAATACACTATGAAAATGAAAACTCTAAAATCTCTTACATTTTCCAGCTCCAATTTCTACTAAACCACCTACCAATGTACCTTACGCTTCCGACAGTACAGCTGGCCAAAGCGCGGGTGTTTTGTTTATGGTAACTGACAAGAAAAAAAAAAAAAAACAACAGAGCTCTGGCCGAGTCCCCCGTTTATTAGTACTAACCAGCCTCCGTATATCCCGTTCCGATTCCCACTTGATCTTCGAGATGGCTTCCTGGTGGGACTGATGTTCACTCCTAAGGTCCCCAGCCTTGATTTTATCCGCTTGGATCATATTGCTTAGAGCCTCATCCACCTGCTTCTTGGCAGTTTTCAAGTCTGTAATTTCCTGCAGGAGCTTCAGGCGCTCTGCATCGAACTGTTTCCGGGCCTCCTCCCGGGCCTCAATGGTGAGTGCTGTCCTTACTTTGTCACTGCTGCCATCCCGGAGAGCACACAGAGCAGACTTGAGTCTCTGGATCTCCCCATCCCGCACCTTCACTGTCCTTGACATTTCCTGCTCATGCTGCTTGATGAGATTCTCCCTCACGGCCTGCAGCTCCTTCATCTTCTCCTCATGGAGCTTGGCTTTAAGCTCTGTCACCAGGACCGTGTGTTTGCGCTGCTCCAACTCACGAATCCTCTTTGCTTCTTGAGTCTTCTCTCTTTCAAGCTTTGATACCTAGAGGCAGAGAGGTGAAAGGATGAAAAAGCATGAGCCTCAAAGAAAACGCTTACTCCCGGGCAGGATCTTGCAGCTTAGGCTGCGATGATCTCTTAATACCTTATTTATTAAAAAAAAGGGGAGGGGGAGTACAAGCTACTGTGTGCTCAGAGGAAAAGAAAGCCAGGGCCTTAAAGCAGAGACTATGGTGTGTAAAGGGAGGAAACATCTAAGATGTTTATCTTAGCGTGTTCAGAGGAACTTTCCATATTCTGAGGTCTTCTTAATCAGTATGTGGTCCACAGATCGGCAGCTCCAGAGACACCAGGAAGCTTGTTAGAATGGCAGAATCCTGGTTCCCCACCAAACCTATATAGCAGAATGTGTTTTTAACAACTCCCCAGGCAACTGGCATACCCAGTAAAACTGTGTAGCTTCGTTAGAGTGGTTCTCCCATCAATAGAGAAATAGCTACGATTAACAACTGCACAATCCTGGCTTCATCCAAACCCATAAATGTGGGCATCTCTGCATCGCTCCAAGTTTGATACATCAATAAGGCACCTAAAATATTATTGTATAATGCTCCTCTTTCTCATTGGAGAGGGTAATTGAGAAGGTAATAAATGAAGTTATAATAGCCATGACTTTATTGTTCTTTGTATAGCAATCACGTTCGATTCCCCAAATTGTTATATATATCCACATACATGCATACTCATCAGCAGAACAGATAACACCCCTAAATCGGGTGGTCTCTTGGGTTCTCCTCTAATTATAGGGATTTAGGCATGTTGCTTCTGCATGTCGCAGGGGGGTCTTTTTTTAGTCTCACTCTTATCGCTCGACCTTACTGCCCCCTAAGCCAAACACTCCAAGTAATTTCATAAGAATTTCTTCTAATCTTTCCACCTTTCCAGAATTCTGCTGAAAATAATCTTCTGAGTTTTGTTACATTTCCAATGACAGTTTTCATTCTTTCTGGTCTGTGCTACTTAAATGTGACCTAGTAAATCCCCGATTTAACAGAATGCTATGAAGTGGTAGCTGGCCACCTGGGTAGCATGAAAAGGTCCCTCTGTGATCCTGTCCTATTTTCTCCTCCACTCCGTTCATCCTATAACCTGCTTGTCTCATCTCCCTGCTTCTTTGTCTCGGTAGACAGGGACACACACACACACACACACACACACACACACAGAGAGAGAGAGAGAGAGAGAGAGAGAGAGAGAGAGAGAGAGAGAGAGAGAGAGAGAGAGAGAGAGAGAATTTGAGAGGCCCCAGTAGCATTATCTGACTGTGTGACAGAGTCTCTGCCATTTCTCCAGTTTTAAAATGTTAATAGCACATTTTTAATTTTTATTAAAAAATAACCTCCACCCCTTAAAATATGCTCTGATCCTGGTTTTCCCTTTCCCACAATTTGAGAGCTTTTCAACCTAAAAGTTTTAAAGTGCTTTTTAAAATCATTGTAATTAGAATAGAGTATGTGGGATTTTACTTACCTCAGTAACTTACCTATCTTCAGCTATACCAGTATTTTCTAAGTGACGTACTGTTTGATGAACATGTTTTTAAAGCACAGGAGTGAATCTCAGTGGCGTTATCCTATGGGGGTGCGGAACCTAAGAGGACTTGGTGAAGCAGCAGTCATGTGTCTTCCAATGACTATCTTCTGATCTCTCCTTAGCTTAATGTCCAACATGGTGGATTCTCGCTACACTGAATACTCGCAGTATTGCGAGCATGAGATTAGCTCCATGTGTAAAATACACTCTGGATTTTGTTGATTTATCGCAAGACAGAGTTTCTTATTAGCCCTTTGTCATTGGTTGAAATGATAATAATTTGTGTGAGTTAAGTTAAACAAATTATACCAGGGAAAGCAATGGATCCCTTTCATTTCTAAAAACGTGGCCACAGGACATTTAATTAAAGATCACCTATCTGACATTCATTTGTAGTTGACATTTCATTTCTTTTGGCCAGTGTTGCTCTAGAGGTCTCTGGGGTTCTTTTGGAGAGAAAGACTTTCTTCACACTGCTAATGATGCTTACTTGGTAAATCCCAGCCCTAGCACGACTATTGTGGCTGTTCCAAAGCCACAGAGGCCCTTCCACACTGAGAATGGAATCCCCATACTTCAGCCTTGCCAGTCAGGCTCCTATGTAGGTTGAGCAGGACTTTGTTCCTCCTTCCCCTCCCCCACCCCTGCTCCAGACACAAGAGAATATGCTATTTTCTGTATATGGTTTATATTTGTACCTGTCTGACTAGTCTCTTTTCCCTGATGGCTCTCCCCTTGACTCTCTTTGGGATTCTCACATTCCTCTTAGCCCAGCTACTTAGCATCTTTTCCTGACACGTGACCCTGATTGCCTAGGATTAAGCTCATGTCTACTGTTCTTTGTCTTCTTGGTGCACTTTGTTGGTCCTTAGTATGTTTTTCTTTATGTGACAGATTTTGTGAATGCTTCTCTCTTATCCCTACCTCTTTTTATCCTGTCCCTGATTAGAAACTCCTAAGAGACTACCATTGTATATCCACTTATGGCAGGCACAGCACAGTAAGGAGCAAGAAGGCACAAGTGCAATTACAGGTCATATGCTATTGTTTTCTGGCCAACCCTGTAAGCAGAGGCATGGATAGCCTGCCCTGTCATACAGTTTAGAGAACATAGGCTCAGAGAGTTACAAGGGTAACTATGTATTCACTCGTACACCCTGGAAAGACACTGCAGCAAAACACAGCATCTTTAGCAGGTAAGGATGCTTCTCTGGTCTTGACAATGTAGATTACATTCTCATCTTTCTGGAGTAAACAGAAAATGTTAACTTCCTGATATGGGATGAGGAAACTATAGCTCATATACCTGTCTGTGGTTTTTTGTTTTTGTTTTTGTTTTTGTTTTGTTTTGTTTTTTAAATACAGATCTATTATAGTACAACCTCACCTGTCTATTGCTTGGGTTTGTTTTCACATTTCCATGATTGGGTACTTTCAGAGACTGTCTGACCCACAGACCCTAACATATGTAGTGTTTCTACCTTGTAGGAAGGATTCTTAATTCCTGTTCTGGATAATGCTTTTATTTTCAGAGGAAGCCCCGCCAACCCCCAATTTAGAAACACAGTTTAGTTTCCATATAAGACATTAGGAATGTATCCTTAGCTCGAGCGATGGGAACTCGGTCCTGCTTTGTGTCAGCAGTGAATGTTTAAAGTAGTAGCATTGGAAAGAGGATCACGAAAACATGACTCCTGGGTCACAAGGTCCTAAGGGAAATGGCATTTCATAGGACAGTGATGAGCTGCAATGAGAGTGGACACCAGGTAAGGAATTTTGGATTTGATTTCTCTTCACCAACGAAGACAGAAGTTCTCAACCTTCCTGATGCTGCAACCCTTCAACTCAGTTCCTCATGTTGTGATGACACCAAACATAAAATTATTCTTATTGCTACATTATAACTATAATTCTGATGCTGTTATGAATCATAATGTAAATATCTGTGTTTTAGGTGGCCCCTGTGAAAGAGTAGTTCCACTCCAAAGAGGTCACAACCCATAGGTTGCGAACCACTGATCTAAGAAAACGTGTTTGAAAAATGCCTGTAATGGTTATTTCTAGAATCATGTTAAAAACTCATGGGAAAATAACTTGAACTGTTACACACTATGATATATAAGGTAATATTTATTGTATATGACAAAAGACATTGCACCCTAAATGACTCATCTCAAATTCTCTCAAAGTACCTAACATAACATCTTCTTATGATTCTGTCTTGACTGTGTTGTTTCTCTCCGATTATAAATAGTAATCTTTCATGTGTATCAGCAGAGAGAGAGAGAGATATCAAAAGAACAAAAAGTTAGACTATAAAAAATACAGCTGTGTGGAGACTATATTCCAGTCCCCAAAGAAAACTAACACAACCAGACGCTGATCAAGGTGTCAATCACGGTGTCAATCACTCCGGAGAATTCACAAAACAAAGAGACGTTCACATTTATTTCAGAAGCCACGGAAAAGGCAATCATTTGCAGGATTTCATGATGTGACTTGTTTTCCCTGTAAGCTTATCTGGCAAAGTGCTTCACTTTGAGGGAGAGCTAAAACGTGCAGTTTGGGAGACTCGAGAGACCATAACGAAATGATTCTCAAATGTCTTATGCTATGACCCTTTAATACAGTTCCTTGTGTCATGGTGACCCACAGCCATAAAATTATTTTTGTTGCGACTTCAAAACTGTAATTTTTCTACAGTTTTCAAATCATAATGAAAACATCTGATATTTCTGATGGTTGTAGGTAACCCTTGTGAACAGGTCCTACCAGCTCCACAAGTTCTCAACCTACAGGTTGAGGACCACTGCCATTGTGTGATGAAGTCTTTTTCCAAACTTACATATAATTTAGGCTTTAAGGTAGAAGATTTAAATATCCTAACAAATCTTGAGATGAGGGCACAAAAGAGCTATTGCTGAATAGAAATGTAAATACTAACATGAAAATATTTTGAAAGGGAGAAAATTATTTAGCAAATGAAAATCACTTTGGACAGTGTGAGTGTTTTGTAGAGATAACTCAGGCTCAGGCAGAGGCTTGCTGGCATTTCCACGTGTTTCAGTCTAAGTTGATGCCTTTGTAAATACGCATTGTGCATATTAGTACATTTGGCCTGCAGGTCAGCCCTGTGATGTCTGTTGTATTTGTACCCAGCATTTCAGGGAAGAAAGGAAGAACCAATCCCTCTATAAGCACAAACAATTTCCACCAGGGTGGCGAAGAGCCATGTCTGGCCTAGCGCCTAGGCCTGATTGCTCTCCACTTTCAGTAAACTCCTTTACCTCTGTCAGCCTTTTTCCTACTGGCATAGTAGGTTGATGATCTCATTCTCATCTGGTTATGGAGAAGATGACTCAATGTATCAAAAGCCAGTGACTAAGCAACAGTAGATACTATCATGTTCATTTTGAAACTACTGTTGCATATGGTAGTACATTATACAGTGTTATATCAAGCCACTACCAACAAAAATGCAAATACACATAATGTATGACTAATGTGGCTATACATTAAGAGTTTAGTAGCTATTTCCAAACAGAAAGAAATGTCCAAAGCAAAATCTGGCTTGCCTTGGGAATATGATGAAATCTCTGGGGTTGATGACATAGGGTTTTGACTTGGTAGACATTGAGAATACAGATGACCATAAGGAGTAGGGAAGCCAGTGGAGAGGCAAGAACAAGGAACACTGAACCAGGTTGTAAAAATGAAATTTCAAATCCTTTCTGCCCTCGAAATTCTATGGAAAGAAAAGATCACTATGAAAAAGTATTTCCTGTGATAACCGTTCCAGTGGGACACAAGGAATAGGTGCCATAACTTCTTTATGCAGGCCTCATGCTGTGTTTTCTGTCGGTAATTCTAGTCTGGCTTACGGAAATCCTGCCAAGATACACATGAAGGTGGCTGGAGTTTTAATGTACTCTTAGAAGTCAAGGATTAAAAAGCGCAGCGGCAGCAGCAGTAAAGGCAAGGAAAGGGCTGTGAGGTCATCAAGAGGGGTCACGCTATCAGAAACTGAGGCTTGGATTAATCTGCTTTGCATGTTCCTGGAGAGGGACTTCACAGTAAACCAACAGGGCTTGTCACTGGAGGAGCCTAAGAACTTTCAGACAAAAGGGCTGAGAGGCTGCTTTTATGGGAAAATCTTCTAAGACCTGGGGTAGCACTCTGTCCCCTCCCCCTCTCCTCTCCCACACCCTCTTCTCTCCCTTCTCTAATTTCTTCGTTCAGCTAGGCCTCTTGAAAACAGAAGCAAAGGCGTAGAAAGGAAGAAAAATATTACACTCTAAATGTGAGCCTTGAACCAGAGGCTATGGGAACTGAGGATAGAGAACGTTGGTTGCTTTTCTAAGGTGATGGGGATGGTGGTGGTGGCAGAGATCAAGTGTTCAGGCACTACTATGATCTCTAATATCTCTGAAAAGAATCCCCATTTGGGGGCTTCCACTTGCTGCCTCCAGAAAGCAAGTGAGCTAAGCAAATTAAAGTTCATTTTCCTCCCCCAGTGAAATCAGAGAGTAAGTAGCCACAGGCTTCTTTTGTCCCAAACATGGCGTGAAGACCATGAGGTCAGGTGTCAAGGGCTTTGGAGTCTGCGTGCATGCGTCACTTGGCTGCTCCTGTGTGGCGTCCTTGCTCCCTACCCTGTGCTCCCCAAGCTGACTAGCAGCCGCCTGAACCTCAAAACCCTCTTCTCTGCTCCCATGCCCTCATCTGCTTTGTCACCCTGCCCACACCACTGTTCATTGAAACTGTATCCTTGCTCCTAGAGAAAGTGTGTTTCCTGGAGAACTCGGAGGGGGGAGTCTCTCTTTCCGGACCAATCTACACTGAGCAGGGGATTGCAGCAGCTTGGTATCCAGGCAGGAAAATACCCACATATTTAGTGCCTGGGAATATTATTTCAAAGAGAAAGACAGGCCTTTCTTTACTCAAGCCTAAGCTTTCCTATCAAAATATTGCAATAACACTGTTACCACAGGGATATCAGGAAAGCATTTACAAACAGTTCACATGGGGTTCATTCAATCAGTAGTTTTGAGCACTGCCTGAAAAACAGGTAGCAACTTTCTTCATTCAAGCAGAGATAAACAGCCATGCCTGCCTGAGAGGGGGAAACTGAGGGTCAAAAGAGATAACAGCACCATGCACTTTCCATGCTCAACTCCACCTAACTCTGAACATCTTCACTCCCTAGCGCGCTCAGATGGAGCAGGTGCCTCTACAGCTCCACGTGACAGGTGAACAGAGTGGGACTTGAAGACCTACTCAGGGCCAGTCAGGTGCTAAATGCAAGAACAGGTTCTGTGATAAGATGAAGTGCACATGCTGGAGTGTGTGATGAATGGTGTACATTTGGGTCTGTTGTAGCCTGGCTGTTTATATTATCAGCCGAAGCATTTACGACGGACTCTGTTCTCTGCACACTGGGTATTTTCTGTAAATGCCAACAGCATTATGTGTTTTGCTGAGAAGATGAGTAATGGCCCATCATCCCAAAGGTTTCCAGGCTTTATCCATTCCCTACCCGTAGTTGGATTTTCATTTTATCATAAGAGCCTTAGGGTTAAACAGGGAGTGTAAATTCATACCTTGGCTTTGGTCATGTTTTCCCCGAGAGTCTGCTCCTTTGCAAACACAATCGTATTTATCTATAATGAAATTGCTTTAGGATTCATTTGCCCTCTGCTTCCTTTTGCTGCTGACATATAGAGAAGCTTTTCTCTAACTCCTGTCGTGAGGTTGTAACTAACTGTGAGGGGAAGGGAGAAGGGGAGGGGAACTTGGGAGAAGCGATGAGACGGCCGAGTTCTTGTTTAAGAAGGCTACTGCCAGAGCCTTGTCAGACGAAGAGGGGATGGCACCTACCAGCCTGCCAACATAGACACTGGGCCAGGCCCTTGAGAACAGGTTAGGTATCGTTTGAGAGCTGTCGGTTTAAAAAAAGATTAAATGTGTGGAGTACTTGCAGTGGTGGGGTCTCCTCCGGAATATTGTGGGTATTTTTCTCTCCTAAGCATTCCTGTGACTGTCATTTGTCATCCTAAATGAGTCCCTCTCATCCGAAGCCATGCTGGGCTCCTTACCTCACAGACTCAGACAAAATCGTTGGCTTATTAAGTTCAGGAACCTCAATTTGTACTGGGCTCTCCCAAGTTATTCCCTTCCAGAGTGTTGTATGAGAGGCAGAATCACAGATAGAGACCCTGAGACACGCCAATCTGCTACCGAGGACAGAGAAAAATATATAATGCCACAAACTTCGGATTCACAAATTAATGCCTTTTAAATGTGAGAATGTGTTCTCTTTGCTTCATGGGGATACAGATATTTCCCTCATGAACTTCACATTGGAGTTTATTAACCAAAGGCCAACTCAGCTGAAATAGGTAGAAATAGCCTCGAATGGATTCCAGACTCATTTACTACTTTCATTGAACAGGGTGAAATAGGTCTGGTGTAAAATTAAATTTCTTACAGTGATTAAAGAGAATGCCAAACACAGTGAAATATTTGTCAGTTTGTGATAAGAATATTTTTGTAGTAGCAGTTATCTAAATGATGTAATTTTATATTAGCATGGTTGCTTCTGGGCTGCATGCATCCAAGCCCAGGATTTAAAGGAATTGCTGAGTTTGTTAAACATGGAGACAACCAGGATTGGCTGGAGTCCCGGCCCCAGGCAGATCGTACTCACCTTGGATTTCTCTTGATGCAGTTCTATCTGAATGTCTGTGAGTTTGGTCCTGAGGTCTTCGTTGGCAGCTTGAAGGGCGACAATGAGTGCCTCGGGCTTTTCGCCCTTATTCCGCCCTTTCTTGGACATTGTCCCTTTCTAATTGGAGTCTTTTGGGATTTAATCCTTTCAAACAGGTACTGCCATGTTACTGTTTCATTTCCTGGAGTGAGATGCTTCAGCCACTACTGCGTGGTGTTCCTTGCTAAGGTCTTCTCAAACGTTGCCTCGGAAGCCCTGGGAAGAGACGGAGATGGCGGTGACTGTTTGGTGAATACATGAGTTTGTGTCAGTCCATCCACTCCTAGCCAGAGTGGCCTGTAAGGGCCTCTCCTGAGCTCTTCTGTCTCTAGAACCTCCCTTATCCTATATTTTGTATCTTAACTCACAGTGACATCTCAATTCCATTGACATCTGCTTAGGATCCTTTACCTGAAGTATAGGTCTCTCACATTTCTGAATTCCCTTTCTAGGAGCACCAATCCATTCTTCTGTCTTTTCTCCATGACAGTCATTGAAGACATCAATGGAGACATCAATGGTGACATCCTAATTTTCAACTGGTCTACAGAGTGATTTTCAGGACAGTCAGGGCTACACAAAGAAACCCTGCCTCGAAAAACCAAAAAAAATAAAAGAAAAAAAAAAAAAAAAGAAATACTATGTGTGTGTTGGATATTATTCAGTGGGTAATAACTAAGCAAATTACTGTGTTAATTATGTCACCCAGTTAATACTGATAGTTACTTGTAAACACTTTTGTTAGTATAATATTTTTTAAAGTTCCATGACAGGAAAAATCAGCCCCGTATCTTCCTACTATCTATCTATCTATCTATCTATCTATCTATCTATCTATCTATCTATCTATCGTCTGTCTACCTAACTTCTAACTATTTATCTATCTGAAATACACCTACCTACCTTCATCATCAGCACTGTAATCTATCTGGTCTCTCTGATAGGTGTTTTGATTACTTTTCTTTTCTTTGATTCAGGGTCCCACTCTATATCCCTGGCTAACTGAAACTTGCTTTGTAGCCTGGCTGCAAACTCACAGAGATTCCCAAAAGTCACTGCTAGTATTAAAGGTGAGTAGCAAGCACCACACCAGACTGTGATAAGTGTTTTTAAAAGCACACATGCTCAAAAATTGCTCATACACGTTGAGACAAGGACCTTTCTTTGTACTTTTCCTACACACAAGGAAGTGTCCCAGAAGATAACACCCTTGGTCTGGTACATGAGGAGAGGAGAGGACGGCAACAATGTAGACACAGGTGAAGAATCCTGGGCAAGAAAATTGTAGGTGCTGTGACATGGCAGAGAAAAGACACAGATACTATTCTGTGTAGGAATAAGATGTAATTAAGTAGAACCACAGATCTTCCTAGTAAGCACAAATGAATGCTGGAAATATACATTGGTAGGGAACATAGAATAATTCCCACCCCAGGGTGTTGGGCTCATCCTCCAGTTAGCAGTGGGAGGGGATGCTGAAATTCCTGAATGGTAAGTATCTAGCAGGGAAGGGTTTAATTGAGTTTATTCTGGTGGCAGAGTAGGAAGAGAATGGAGATAGGGTGATCAGAGAGAAAGTTGCTGAATCAGTCCAGGAAATAAGAGCCCTAACCAGAATCCTGACTAGAGGAGAAACATCTTTGCTAACATTCTTAAATGGTGCACTGGAACAAAGAGGAAAGCAGAGAAAATTATCAACATCCAACTGTTAACATCAAAAAGGAGAACATGGGACCAGAACTTCTCATATATGCTCCCGAAGATTGGGTACTGGTGCACAGGGATGCTGTCAATGAGAACTAAGAGATGCCCATGGATCATCCGTATGTTCCAACAGCTGCTGCTCTTTACAAACACTATTTGGCTTCAAGGATTGGGATACTTGGCTAGGTGCCACCCTTTATAAACACTGTAGCTGTGCCCTTTGGAGAGTCTCCAGGGGACAGGGCCTTGAGGCTAAGATGAGCTCGGGGCAAGAGAGATTGAAGTAGTCTACACAACTCATGGATTGATTGATACAGCTCATTCCACCCTGTCACTGTTATTAGGGCCAAGAACCTGAGGCTATGGGTTATAAGTCTCAGGAGACAATCAACGACTATAGCTCTGCTAAATGAACACAGTATTAAATTGACTCCTAGTGACTTACAGTTAAACACAGAGGTTAGAGCATCTCTCGGATCTCATTAGGGAAGGCTGGTTTTACAGGGGATGGTGAATAACATAGAGATAGAGACTCGTGACTAGTTCAGGAGTACAGAATAAGAGACTGTGGAGTGCTCAGTCCTAAGTGAGACATCTCAGGACCCTATCAGGACACAACATGATAACTACACATTGTGCTGGATTGTTTTATGTCAATTTGATACAAGCTAAAGTCACCTGAGAGGAGGGACCTCGATTGAGAAAATGACTCAATAAATAAAAGAGAAAGTGGAGAAGAGCCTTGAACACATGGACACAGGGGAAAATTCCCTGAACAGAACACCAATAGCTTATGCTCTAAGATTAACAATCGACAAATGGGACCTCATAAAATTGAAAAGCTTCTTTCTGTACAGCAAAGGACACTGTCAATAGGAGAAAATGGCAACCCACAGATTGGGAAATATCTTTACCAATCCTACATCCGTTAGAGGCCTAATATCCAAAATATTCAAAGAACTCAAGAAGTTAGACTCCAGAAAACCAAATAACCCTAATGGGGTACAGAGCTAATTAAATCATTCTCAACTGAGGAATTTCGAATGGCCGAGAAGCAACTAAAGAAATGTTCAACATCCTTAGTCATCAGGGAAATGCAAATCAAAACAACCCTGAGATTTCACCTCACACCAGTCAGAATGGCTAAGATTAAAAAAAAAACCTCAAGTAATAACAATTGCTGGTGAGGATGTGAAGGAAGAGGAACACTTCTCCATTGCTAGTGGGCTTGCAAGCAGGTACAACCATTCTGGATATCGGCTGGTCGTTCCTCAGAAAATTAGACATAGTACTACCTGAGGACCCAGCTATACCACTCCTGGGCATATACCCAGAAGATGCTCCAATATATAATAAGGATATGTGATTCACTATGTTCATAGCAGCCTTGTTTGTAATATCCAGAAGCTGGAAACAACCCAGATGACCCTCAACAGAAGAATGGATACAGAAAATGTGGTACATTTATACAATGGAGTATACTCGGCTATTAAAAACAATGACTTCATGAAATTCACAAGTAAATTGATGGAACTAGAAAATATCATTCTGAGTCAGGTAACCCAGTCACAAAAGAACACACATGGTATGTACTCACTGATAAGTGGATATTGGGCAAAAAGCTTGGAATACCCACGATACAATTCACAAACCATATGAAGCCCAAGAAGAAGGAATACCAAAGAATGGATGCTTCAGTCCTACTTAGAAGGGGGAACAAAATAATCATGAGAGGTAGAGGGTGGGAATGACTTGGGAGGAAGAGAGGAGGGGGAGTGGAAAAGGGATGAAGGATCAGGTAGGGAAGAGACAGGGAGATGTACAGAGGGTCAGGAAATTGAACAGAGATGTGTAGCAGTGGGGGATGGGGAACTGGGGGTAGCCACCAGAAAGTCCCAGAAGCCAGGAAAACAAGAGGCTCCCAGTACCCAACGGGGATGCATTTAGTTGAAATACCCAACAAAAGGGAGAGAGAACCATATCCAGAGGTTGTGCTTGGCCCTTGGCTGAGGGATGGGGCCACCTACCCATCTCCAAATTTTTAACCCAAAATTGCTTCTGTCTAAAGAAAATACAGGGACACAGAGTAGAACAGAGACTGAAGAAAAGACCAATCAGAGACTGACCTACCTGGGGATCCATCCCATCTACAGACACTAAACCCATTGCTGATGCCAAGAAGTGCTTGCTGATAGATACCTTCTGAGAGGCTTTGCCAGAGCCTGGCCAATGCAGATGCAAATGTTCACAGCCAACCATCAGACTAAGCATGGGGACCTCTCCAATGGAGGAGTTAGGGGAAGGACTGAAGGAGGTGAATGGGTTTGCAACCCCATGGGAAGAAAAACAGTATCAATCAACCAGACCCCTCACCCCCAGAGCTCCCAGCGACTAAACCACCAAACAAAGAGTACATATGGAGGGATCCATGGCTCCAGCTGCATATGTAGCAGAGGATGGTCTTATCTAGCATCAAGGGGAGGGGAGCCCCTTGGTCCTGCGAAAGCTTGATGCCCCAGTGTAAGGGAAAGTTAGGGCAGTGAGGTGGTAGTGTGTGGGTGGGTGGAGGAGCACTCTCATAGAAGCAGGAGGAGGGGAGGGGATAGGAGCTTTGTGGAGGGGAAACTGGAAAGAGGGACAACATTTGAAATGTAAATAAATAAAATATCCAAGAAAAAAAGAAAAAGGAAAGAAAAAGAGATTAGACTATAGATGCATGTAGGGCATTTTCCTAATTAGTGATTGATGGGCGAGAGTCCAGTCCATTGGGTGTGGAGCCACTCCTGGGCTAGTGGTTCTAGGGTATCTAAGAAAGCAGGCTGAGCCAGCCATGAGGAGCAAGCCAGTAAGCGCCACTCCTCAATGGCCTCTGCATCAGCTCCTGCCTCTAAGATCCTACCCTGCTTGAGTTCCTGTCCTGATTTCCGCCAGTGATCAACTCTGATCTGGAAGCATAAGCCAAATAAACCCCTTCCTCCCCAAGTTTCCTTGGTCATGTGTTTCATCACAGCAACAATAACCCTAATTAGGACACAGAGGTTGGGACAGCATGCAAAGACCCACACAATCTTATGCCATACAAAATCCCATCATGGACAAGGGAGGCTGAGCACAAATTCCCACTGTAGCAACAAAGCTTTTGGTAACTGATTACTACTAGGAAGGAGAATTTTAGCTTTCTTTAAGGTCCGATCCCAGCTAGGTGAATGATGCTTTAATGGATGGGTATATCTAAGAGTATGCAGACCATAAAAATTGATTTTAATCATTTTACTTTTTAAACTGAGGATGGTGTTGGGTGGACAGATAGGAGAATAGATCTGAAAGGGGTTGGGATGTGTGATCCATCCTTCATTTTATGAAATTCTCAAGCACTAATAAAATGATAACAAAAATATTATTTGAAGAATGTATAGTCTACATTTGCTGATTAAAATTTAAAGAATATTAAGAAGCATCCACGACACTCGTACCCAGTAGTATCTTCTACCTAATAAGATGAAATTTACACCTACAAAGAAAAAGCAGATCCTAGGAAGCAGTGGGTGGGTGAATGGTCAAAGCTCCTGGAGAAACTACAAGCAGATTAGAAAGGCATAAACACTTTATAAGACAGCTAGCATGGGAGCTAACCCCACATCACACTGCTTTGTTTAGGTGCCTGGCAATGTACTACACAGAAATTCACTGAGCTACCCCAGTCAGAACCTTCTGGCATTGCCTCACTACATTTTGGACTAAGTAAAAAGGTTAGTTAGCCTGGGGAATGTTCAGTTGTGAAATGGTAGAGCCAACATTGAGATGCACACCTGTCAGTCTCTGAACCTTAGCTATAGTAATGCTCCGTTAAGGAGATAGCAGGATACAGATCTAGCTGTCAGCACACAGGGAGCACACAGGGTAAAAGCTAAGCTATATCTGAGGGTTAGTGAAATGGAATGGTAGGAAGTATTCAAGAACCTGCAATTTGAAATCATTAAAAACTGGATATTAATTAACTTTCCTTATTGTATATTCTTGAGCAATTAAACATTCTAAGCTTTTACTCTCTTGTAGCAAAACTGGAAATACAGTGTGCTTAACATACTGGGCTCTTTCAAAGAATAAATGCACTGAAGTGTGTGATGAAAAGACTAGTAAATATTGCTGGCATTGTCATATTTACAGTTCTTCGTGGGCATAACCCTCTTGATAAACACCAGCAAAAACATAAAGGGTGGAACCAACACATTTATCACTCCTTTTATATTAAAAAGAAGGGACAGAGAAGACATAGGGAACCTAGAAAAGAGCAAAAAAAAAAAAATGCTTATGCTTGCAGTAAAGTGGGGGTTTCATTGACATGATAAGTATTCCCAAGGGTCTTTGGCTTTGTGGCTGCTTCTGCCTCAAGCTAGAAGCTGAATAAACTCATAATTAACCTCAAGCTTTCCACTAAGGCTATTGCTGCTGAGTTATGATTTGAAAGCGATGTGGTATGAAATAACCAGAGTTCACGCGTGTGAAGGCGAACGCTCCAGCAGCTCTGCATAACTGATACTAGAAAACGTCCATCCCAAGGAAGCTTCGAGAGCTTACCTAAGTGTCTCTTCTTTCTGAAGATGATGCTTTTGAGTGAGATGCTATCTGTGTTTAACATGTATGAATTACACGTGAGCACATTATTCCTGCCAGCCAGCAGAGGCATGATCCAGTCCCCTAAACCCTCCACAGATGCAGATGTGTTGCATCGTGCACTCATGTGTTTGGCACAAAAATGCAATATAAAGGGCTGCCACTTAAACCTATGTTACCTGGCTATGTAGTTTCTGTATATGGAGGGACTGCTATTGTGTCCCTGGAGGGGAAGGGCAGCTCTCCAGTCCATTACCCCTGTGTTAGGTGTTGATATTCAGTGAATTAGCACTTACGTGCCTTCAGGATGGTCAGCTCTTCGCCTTGGATATTTATGTTATTATTTTTAAGCTCTATTCTCTCAGCAAATTGCCCCCTTTTTCACATAATAGAAAGAGCAAATATTAAGAATTGGTTTGAATTTAACACCATCAATACAAAAAGGATACTGTTATATTAATACAACTCAAGTACTGCATTTTTGGTGGTATTTCCTTTTAGATGTCCTGTTAAAATTTCACTTCAGAAACACATCTATAAAGTGTAGGGATGTAAAGGGCTCTCACTGCACATGTAAGAAACACTTCTTCTCTCTAAGGGGGATGCCCAGGGACTCTCCAAGGAAGCAGTACCTGCTGGGAGAGACAAAAGCCCAGCAGGTGAGGTTCATCTACTGCAGACTTTGGATTTGGTCCTGTACCTCTTTGTTTGAATTCCTTTTCCTTGCCTCAACTCCCTGGTGAAATCCCTTCAGCTTTATCATTTTAAAACCAGGTCCAATGTCACTTCTTGTCACTTCCCATCACACCTTTTCAGTCTATCCTGGGTTGAAGTATATCATTCCCAAGCATGGACTCCTGTCTTCACTTCGAAGTATGTTTTCTAGCCCTGCACACTCATTCTTTTTGTACTCTTTAATTTATAAAGAGCTAATAAGTTTCTCGGCTAATATCCGCTTATCAGTGAGTACATAAAGTGACTTCTTTTGTGATTGAGTTACCTCACTAAGGATGATATCCTCCAGATACATCCATTTGCCCAAGAATTTCATAAATTCATTGTTTTTAATAGCTGAGTAGTACTCCATTGTGTAAATGTACCACAGTTTCTGTACCCATTCCTCTATTGAGGGACATGTGGGTTTTTTCCAGCTTCTGGCTATTATAAATAAGGCTGCTATGAACATAGTGGAGCATGTGTCCTTATTACCAGAAGAGGTATATGCCCAGAAGAGATATTGCTGGGTCCTCCGGTAGTACTATGTCCAATTTTCTGAGGAACCGCCAGACTGATTTCCAGAGTGGCTGTACAAGCTTGGAATCCCACCAGCAATGGAGGAGTGTTCCTCTTTCTCCACAACCTCGCCAGCATCTGCTGTCACCTGAATTTTTAATCTTAGCCATTCTGACTGGTATGAGATGGAATCTCAGGGTTGTTTTGATTTGCATTTCCCTGATGACTAAGGATGTTGAACATTTTTTTCAGGTGTTTCTCAGTCATTCAGTATTCCTCAGTTGAGAATTCTTTGTTTAGCTCTGTACAGAAGTGGATGCTCAGAGTCAGCTATTGGATGGAACATAGGGCCCCCAATGGAGGAGCTAGAGAAAGTACCCAAGGAGCTGTAGGGTGCTGCAACCCTGTAGGTGCAACAACAATATGAACTAACCAGTACCCCCTGAGCTTGTGTCTCTAGCTGCATATGTAGCAGAAGATGGCCTAATCGGCCATTATTGGGAAGAGAGGCCCCTTGGTCTTGTAAACTTTATATGACCCAGCACAGGGGAAGGCCAGAGCCGAGTAGTGGGAGTGGGTGGGTAGGGGAGCAGTGGTGGTGAGGGGGCGGTATAGGGAACTTTCGGGATAGCATTTGAAATGTAAATAAAGAAAATAATAATAATAAAAAAAGAAAAAATAAAGAGCTAATAAGATATATGGCATACGCTATACCTGTACTACAAAAGAAACGACCTTTCTGGTGTGTGTGGGGGGAGGGGCATTATAATAACTGTAGTAATTGCTCAGACAATAGAAGTTGAAAATCATAGTACATATTTAGGTGAGCCAGGAAAGATTACTTAGGGAAGATGGGATAGACAACCAAGAAGAGAGTTCATCATTTAATTGTTAGAATGGAAAAGAACATTCTGACTTGTAGTTCTCAACTGTGGGTCTCGGCTTCTTTGGAATCACATATCAAATATTTACATAATGGTTTATAACACTGGCAACATTATAGTTAAGAAGTAGCAATGAAATAATTTTATGGGTGGGTCTCATCACAACATGAGGAACTGTATCAAAGGGTCACAGCATTAGGAAGGTTGAGAACCACTGCTCTAGATAGAAGTACTGAATATTGTGTTCTCTAGGAAAGAAAGAATATAAAGATAGTTTCAGAGAAAAATCCTTTGTGACTATCATGAGTAAATAGACAAACATCAAAAGATGAGCTTGGAGAACGTGACAGGGACTAGAGGGCCAAAAGCTACCTGCCGTCACCATAGTGTTTCAGGTATGAGAGGATCTGATGAAATTGAATTAATAATAACTCTATGAAAATCAGGGACAGAATGGGTTCAAGCATTGTTGAACTCTACATTAACCTGGGACCAGGACCTTCGGGAAGATGTGACATCGGATGTTGAGAACCTAAGAAGCTGTGGCTATCACTCAGTCTGTGAAGCTCTTGAAATATCCTGTTTCCCCTTTGTGCAACATTGCTAGCTTAGCTTCCTACAGACTTCATCCATTTTTCCCCCTGCAAAAGGTATGGAAGATAGTGTATTTTTAATAAACTTGCCTTATGAATCATCAGCTTGTGTAAGACCTTCTCACCCCCAAAGTTGCCTTACACTTTATCTGCTCATCCCTTCTTGTCATTATGCCATTTGGTATGCCATCCCTAAAGAATGACCAGCTGGTGCAGGTCAAGGACTTAGGAGAAGCTGGCCCTGACTATTGTAATGTAACTACTCATGTTATCTCTGTATTGTGCTTTTACAGTGTCAGAAATCTAATGAAAGACTTTTTCCCCCCATTGGTCAGCCTCTCTACCCCTGAGATACCCCCTCAGCCCCATTTGTTGTTTAGGCAGTAAAGTTTGATGGAAGAGTTAATGAAAGGATAGAATTAAAGGCACTTTATTTAGACTTCAGGCTAAGGTGGTTTGTCTCCTGTCCTTGTTTTGGTTTTATCATACAGCCGAGGCTGGTCTCAGACTCTACCTTCCCAACTCTTGTCTTCTGAGCATGTGCTTGTCCTGGGTGTCCTATCAAGTGCATTCCACACTAAGCGTTCTTAACCGTTGTTCCTGCCCACCACAGTCAAGCTTACTTTCTCCCCTTGACAGAGGCTTTGCCTTGCATCCTAGTCTTTCGTCTGGATTTAGAAGTACTTTATAAAGATAGGTTGTCTCATGGGCAAAGGTAAATCTCAGTGTGACAAGTGGCATCATGCACTCTAGATTCAAAGCGCCTAACAGCTGTTATGGAGTTACACATATCAACTCCTGGACTCGAGGGAGAACCCTCAGACTCAGCAGGGAGTGTTCAAGGTTAGACAGCCAGGAACACAGAAGCTCAGAGCCTCTGCCCGAGGCGGGCGCTGCTGTCTATGTGCATTGCTCTGAAGACAAGATGGTGTACGCGGAAAAGCATACAGATTATTGGAGGGAGTTTTATAGAATTTTATTTATAACCCAGAGCAAGCTTTTCTATTTTAGGTATAAGTGAAATATACATAACCTATCCAGCTGTTTCCTTGGAAACAGTTTGCAAAAGACCTTGCATTCAGAACATGAAAATCTATCAGGAAGACACCTTTGTGAAGTACCAAACATAAAACAGGGACTTCTATAAACAGAAGATGACCCCAGGATGTCAGCTGTTTTGCAAAAAGGCAGAATAATTTCAGCACAAAAATTTATGACTAATGTAATACTACTTAGCCCAAAAGCACACAAACTTAAACAAAATAGCTTTAGTATTCATAGATGGGTATAAATAGTGCTATTATGAAAAACTCCATTTAAGTTTCTGTACTCCATATAATGTCAACATTCTGCTTGTGTTGTGGTATAGGATAGTAATAAACTACAAAATAATATGTATCATTTACAAAATAGGAAGGACAGAGAAACAGCTTAGCTGGGGAAAACCTGACGGCCTGAATTTGATTTTTAGGACTTACCATGTGGTAGAAGGAGAGAACTAACTCTTGCAGATTGTCGCCTGACTCTTCCATTTACACACACAGACACACACACACACACACACACACACACACACATTTAAATAAAAAAGTTGAAAAACTACAAAATAAACTTCTGTGTTGAAATTTTTTTCCTTACAGAAGCCAGTGTGTGTGTGTGTGTGTGTGTGTGTGTGTATGTATGTATGTATGTGTCTGTGTAAGTAGGTTTCAAATATTGGTACCTTGAAAAAAAGTTTTGGTGCTCATTAAAGTGGTTGTGCTAACTCTACAGACTGTTTTATATGGGAGATCATATATAAAATTCAATTTAGACACAATCTCTGTAATATAATCTTATATATTCATTTTATATATATATATATATATATATATATATATATACACACATATATATATATATTATATGACATTATGTTACAGTTTGACTTAGTAAAAAATGTATATACTAAATGAAGCTTCATATTCTAGGTGCTAAAGATTGCAGGCACACACACACACACACACACACACACACACACACAGAGTGTCTTAG
>NC_034604.1:38490245-38509240 GCF_900095145.1 Mus pahari
AGAGAGAGAGAGAGAGAGAGAGAGAGAGAGAGAGAGAGACTCATGTGTATGTTCAAGTGCACAAAGAAGGATTGTACCCTGACTGAAAGATTCTGTTCACTTGATGTCTCTCTGCTTAGATTAGAACAGTGGGCACAAGTGATTGTGAATAAATATTTCAGAGTAGATAAATGACATTACAAAACAGTCCTTTGTAAATCTGGAATCTGAAGGCTAACGTGGAAGGGACAGGAAAACCTAGAAGGCAGGACATGCAGGCAGGAATAATTTTTGGAGCATTGTGTTTGACATGAATAGATCATTCTCGGCCCTCAGTATATGCAATTAAGACTGATGTGATGGAATCACAACACTCATGAGGCTGTGGAAGGAGTGCTTCTATGTGTTTGAAGTAAACTGTACTGCATCGAGTGACACTTACTCAAAAACCAAGCAAACTAGCAATAAAACAAAACAAAGCCCGAGAACGAAAAATAAAAAAACATAGCACACAGATGAGAATAGAAGAGCAAGTCCTGGTGGCTTATGTACATAATCTGTATATTGTTTAATCCTTACTGGGATGCTGATATTTTAAAGAGAAGAGGCTTAAACCTGCCTCTAAAATGTGTTTTGCAACCTATGGCTAGGGAGATCCTTGGCCCTAAGGCAGAACTTGCTGTTATTATTATTATTATTATTTTACTTTATTGGATATTTTCTTTATTTGCATTTCAAATGTTATCCCCTTTCCTGGTTTCCCCTCTGAAAACTCCCTCCCCCCATCCCCTCCCCCAGGGGGGCTGCTCTCAACAGAAGCTTCCTTTTTTACAGTGGGAGGTAGTCATTGGAGAGATGTGAAGAGCTGAGAATAAGAGACTGAGTATTCAGCTCTAAATGCGTGAGACATCTTATCCCAGTCACTCCCCACAACCAAGCTCAGGGAACAACAAGAAAGAGGCAGCAGACAGAAAGCCCATATGTGGTTACCGCATATGACCTGCACCACAAGGTTCATTAAGCAGAAACAGAGCAGAGATATCAGAGGGGCCGTACTCTCACGTCCCATCCCTTCCTGAATAGCTATTGGCAGTAGATAGCGGTTGGGGAGGGAGAATTATTTGTTTTCAAGAGTGTAGACATGGGTAGATTCCCGTGCTCCAGTGGATGCTCCCAACCCCACATACGCATGGGCAGTAGTAATTGGATTCGATGGGTTATCAAAGAGGACATGAAGTCAGTAAAGGAGGGTTGCTGGTATTTGGAGGGAGCTGGAGAGAGGAACTGAAAGGTGCTTATGATAATTTTCCATTGTGTACATGTATGAAAGTCTCAAGATTCAGGAGAAATTAATATGAAATTTTCTGGGGCTGTGTGTGTGTGCGTGTGCGTGTGGTGTGTGTGTGTGTGTGTGTGTGTGTGTGTGTGCATGTGTGCATGTGTGCAGGTACATAATCCTGTGTGTACCTGCATAGAGGCCAGGGGAAGACTTTGGGTGTCCCGCTTAACTCTCTTAGCTATATTTCTTTGACTCAGGCTTTCTCACTGAACCTCTGAACCAGGGGCTAGGCTGCTGGTCAGGAAGTCCTGGAAATCCTTACGTTTTGTCTTATTTTAATTTTAACTATGAGGGCTGAAGAGATGGCTCAGCAAGGACAGGTGCCGTGCTGCCAAGGCTGGTGGCCTGACTCTCTCTTCCCATTCTTCTATCTCCTACCCCCACCACACTGGGGTAACAGACACACATTCAGCCATACCTGGCCTTTTATGTGTGTGCTGTGACCTAAACTGATGTCCTCATGCTTCAGAAGTAAGAGCTTTCAGCCACTGAATAAGTCATCTTTCTCTCTCCCTGAACTTGCCTTCAAGGAAGACTATTCTTGACATTAAGTGTAGTACCAAACTGAACAGAGAGAAACTACAGCAAAAGGTTCCAACGGGAATTTGTTGCAGTATTCAGTCAGAAAAGAAAAGCATAGACTGGGATGGAGAGCTGTACAGCTTAAGCTTTGAAAATTGTAATCCACTCCATGTTTATATTTCCCTGTATTATAAATAAACATCTTCTGTCGGTGAATTTAGCTGATGAGCGCATAACATACATCACGTATATTTCCTTATTTTGGACTTTAAGCACAACTATGCATGTGTTGATATTTACAGTTATAATACTCTATATAGAGAAGGATTCAGTTGATGGGAGGTAAGTCCCTCACTAAAAATCAAAGAGCCAGGTTCATAGCATCATCAGGACATGTTTGGCTCTGAGTGCTTTTCCCTGTCTGGTTTGTGACACAGTGAAAGCCTGTATAATATGCTGGTTGTGGAAGCATTGAGTTAATGAAGGCTGCAGATGACACAAAACTCTAGCACATGGGACACTAAACAGTGCAAAAAGTGCTCCCCCCACCCTCCCCAAATCCCCTGTGGTTTAGCAATAGCATAAACTAACACTTTCAGGACTTTAAAACAAAAGTCAGGCACCATGTTACTACTCCACATTATAAATAAAAGACTAAAGAGAAAAGATCAAGAAAGAAATGAAAACTTTGCATCATGAAATACAGAAACAAAGTCACTATAGCTTGGACAGATTTGTTCCAGGAGTTTATGAATATAACTATCAAGAATACTGTATCTAACATATTGTGGCTATCTATCTATCTATCTATCTATCTATCTATCTATCATCTCTCTACTTATAGAAAACTTACATTTGAGGAGTAAAAAATATAACAGTAATTTCTTTTTATTACTGATTTATTTATTTACCTATCCCATATTCATCCGATACCTTATTTGAAATCAATATCAAAGCACTTTATGGAAGTAAATTTCAATATAATGGGGTCTATGACACCGAACAAGAACCAGATAGTTTACATTTGCACACATAAAAAAACAAGTGGTCAAAGAGAAATAAGACATGAGCTTTCTAAATGTCAGATGATGAGACACCACCAATCTCTCGAGGCTTTCTTCCCCATTCCAAAGGTATCTACAATGATTGCTGTCTTACATTTATGACATGAATTGGCTATTGCTTTGGAGGAAAAGGCAAAACACAGAAGAATTCAGTGAAGGAGATGCAAAAAAGAAAACTACAAGCAGATCATCAGCTGAAGCCAGGAATGAGGTGGGACTACAACAGATTGGCATATCAGTACAAGCTGAGATTAACACAACCAGACACATTGTTCTGGAAACTGAAGTGGATGCTAGAGGCAATTTCTTCACACAAAGTCATAGAGCTACATCCTGCTACAAACATGACTTGCTTGAATCAACTGAGTAAAACTAAGCATTAAGCCCTTGCTAGCTCTGTCTTAGGAACTATAGTCAGGGAGCAAGTAGACCAGCACTTAAATAGAGATGATTTTGGAATCATTAAGAGATACTGTTTTCTATCAGCCTGCCTTTCTTTGCTTTTGATTGTTTCTTTTTTCCACCAGTTCATATTTTTTTAATTAAAACTTTTCCATAACTTTGATTTTGATCACATTTGTTTTTCCCTCCCCTTAACTTGTCCAGATCCTTCCCACCTCTCTACCCCCTAGATACAACAGACATACTCCAGGACAGGTCCCATGCCCTGGAATAGTTAGCCAACACAAAATGAATTCCATGGGTTGGTTTGTTTTAAGAAAGCCTGCCATTCTTAAAGAAGCCGTCCTGTCTCCTCTCATGAAGCTAAACTTCATTCGCCACACCTTTTACATCCCTCTATCCAGCCTCTCTGTTGCTTCTGGCCAGAAGAGGTAAGGATTCCTTGAGCCTATCCATGACTCTACTTTGATTGCTGGGTACAGAGGCTCATAGCAGATAATCAAACGCAAAAGGTTTGTCGAACATGGCAGTGCTGTTGGAAGAACAGTGAATTCTGTCAGTAGTCCCAGTGTCCTCAGCACCTTGACAGGCAGGAGACGGCATGGGGCACATTTATGCTTGGCAAAGGTTTGTTATCTTCTCATTAAACATTGTAATGGACTAATAGCACGAGAGGTCCAGGAAAAGTAAGTGCATGATTCTCAAATGTTAGCAGTCCATATTTGAGAAATAAATTTTATTTTCCTTCAGTATTTTCTTTGATTTATTACCTGCTGGAACAAAAACCAGGAAGCACGCTTTTTCCTTTTAGGATTTAATCCATCTCTCCAGACAGCTTTGTTAGAAAAAAATGAAGCCTCAGGGCTGTTTTCCTCCATGGCTCAGAATATTAGAAGGTTCAAGAATTTCCTGTGTGTGTAGCAAGCAATTTTCTCTGTTACAAAGTGCTGGAATCCTGGCCTATAATATTCTTGACCGCAATAGCGTTGGTAAAGATAATTCTGTACCTCATCTGCGGACTAACTCATGCTGTGAGGGATGAATGCTCCCAGGTCGCTTGTCATCCTCATCATGGTCACTGACCATGCATTACTGCTGGTCACTGTGCTAAGTATTGACATGCATTATCTGCTCAGTGCTCTGGAGGGGATGGAAAAGGGTTGTAGTCACGTCTGAACGTGTGATTTATGAATCCTCTGTACAACTCTCCCCACAGGGGAGACCAACATGTAAATAATGAACTCTAGTCTGCAGATGTAATGAGGGTCAAAGGAGCTCAACAAACAGCCTTGGTGCACAGGGGACGGGGATCGGATCCCTGGGGAGGACCACACACATCCAACAGAAAAGATGGTCAAAGTGAGGCTTGGAAGATGTCACAGGATCTGCCATGTGATCTGGAGACTAGAGAAGGGTCGAAGAGGAATTAACATGAGAAAAGTCAGGAAGAACTAAGGATGGATCAAGGCTATTGCTTGTCATGGACACAGAAGAAGGATGGAGATGAAATGAAGTTTGAAAGGACTCTATTTTATGCATGGAAATAAATGTATCGGTATTCTTATATATTCAAGTGAGATACTTAATATGGGAGAAGACGATTTCATTTTCTGATTTGTGGTGAGAAGCACAGTGCTTAATAGTGACTCTGCTGAGCAGCTGTGAGTGCAGCGTTCAGGGGGCCTTCCAACAGGACCCTCACAGCAAAGCATGTCACAACTCTGCTAGGAGCTACATGCACCTCAGTCTCCTTGTCCTGCTTTTTTCAGGTGTGTTTTTGTTTTGGTTTGGTTTTGGTTTTGTTTTGTTTGTTTGTTTGTTCGTTGGTTGGTTGGTTTTTCGAGACAGTGTTTCTCTGTGTAGCTCTGGCTGACCTGGAACTCACTCTGTAGACCAGGCTGGTCTCAAACTCAGAAATTCGCCTGCCTCTGCCCCCAAGTGCTGGGATTAAAGGCGTGCGTCACCACTGCCCAGCCTTGTTTCAGTTTTTGAGACAGGACAGGATCTAACTCTGTAGCATAGGTTAGCCTGGACATTAAACCTGTGGTAATCCTCCTGCTTCCGCCTTATAAGTGTTGGGATTAGAGGTGTGAGCCACTATACCCAGGTAGGATGCATGTTTCTTATTGAGGGCATTGGGAACATTTATACATTTCGACCAGGATTCATCACTGTGATGCTCTAGGCACGCTCACACAGCTTTCACCATGGCAAAAAAAACCATTTTACCCAAACAGATTTATTAGAAGGTACATCTGACTATTCAAAAAAGGAAATTTCTTTTTCTATTTGCCTATGTAGGTCAGAGAGTGAATTATGCTGCTGGGATATATTCGAAGGCTGGAAGCGAGTGGGTGGGCCATGTGGGCGCCTAACGGGGGAAGCATTCCAGTGGTGAAAGAGCTTGTACAAGACTTCAGAGTAGTTTTGAGGTGTCCAAGTCCTGAAACTGCAGGAAACCAAGAGGCTGGAGGGAGGAGGGATCCAGGACAGCAGCCAAGATGAGGGCTGGAGTTAATGGAAGAGCAGCATGTATAGACCATGCTGTGCTTTTTAGACTCCTTTTCATCAATTCTGGCTTCTACTCAGAGGATGGGGATCCCCTGGGGTTATTAAGAGCAATGTCCTAATCTGACTGGGTCTTTAGCATCTTTAGCATTTCGCTCTCTGACTGTGCTAGTTAGAATAGAAAAGAATTAGCAGGATGGTGGAAGCAAGGAGCTAGGTTTGGTATCGTCTGTAAAAACCCAGGCTGGAAATGGTACTATAATGTCTGAGACCAGAAAAGGAGCAGAAGGAAGCTGAGAGAAAGCCTAGTTAGACAGCTCTGCACCAGAATGGCAGGTCCTAAGTTGGTGAGTTGGGCTGAGCCCCATCTATCTGAAGACTTACACTGTGGATTGTATTGTTCCCCTCTGAAAGCAACTCAGCTAGTCCTCTGTGCAAGGCATTGTGCTTCCACTGCAGTTAGAGGGCATGAAGTGACTGTCCTTACCCTCACAGAGCTGCCTGCCTATGGAAAGGACAAGGGGCAGAGTTTGGCCACAGAAAATTTATTCAATGAGTCCTTGTGTTGGTGGACAGTTTTAGTGGCTGACGGGAGATCTGCAAAAACATTGTATAAAGGTCCTTGTCCACGTGTTTATATTTTAGTAGAATGAGACAAACGTTAAGAAGAGAGATATGTACATTTTGTAGCAAACTAAAGGTGATAACGAGAGACTTCATGGTTATCAAACTTTGTACTCTAGAAGTGAAAAATTGGACGTGAGCCAATGTCCACATAAGAGAAGTGGCTCTAAAAGGTCTACAAAATACCATGCAGTGACTTTAAAATATATAGGTTCATCTACACTGGCCAATAGCCAAGCTGGACTTCAAAGTATATGATTTAGCCCGCAAATGATACACAAAATTTAATGCCATTCCTGGAAAAGTGACAGTATATTCATCCATACTTGCATAAACGTATACACATCCAGACATGTTTCCATGTGTCTGCATGAATATATAAGTGCACAAAGCATTTGGAAAGCATAAACAGTAAAGGGTCCCACAGCACTCACAGTCTTTGTCATGATCCTTGTTTAAAGCTCTGTGAAGAACGTGGTTCCAACCCCAGTGCATTCACCAATCTCCCCTGCAGCCCATGGGAGGCCTGTTCTCCGTGTGACTACAGCCCTGACAGCTACACACGTGACCCGTTTGTGAAGTCCCTAAGCATACAGACATGGGATGGATTCCGAGTGAGACTAAGACCTGTTCAGCTTCTCTCCAGTCCAGGCCACCTCAGGGCTTGTTGGTTGAGCTCTGGTCTGGCCTCCTTTCTGCCTTTCCCTGCTTATTACTGCCTTGTCACCTCCTCAAGAGCAGTTGAAGTGAGAAGCCACTTGTGCCAATGTGCCTGGCTATAATAAGGTTTTTCTCTAAAACCACCCCCGGGTATATGAGTTTTATTTTTAAACCAAGTTTTGGACACTTAAGCACTGCCAGATTCCGTGAGAAAGGGCTATTGTCCATAAAGCAGCATGAATGTGGTCAGCCATTAAAATGATTCCCCAGAGTTCCCACACATCATCCACTGTTACCAGATTAAATGCTAAAGTCAACTACAACCTTCCTACTTCCTCCAATGGTTTACAGATTGAGAAAGATATTTGTAATTTGTCTTTCCAATCCAGATTCTATTTTTACTGTAGAAATATTTTTGGTTGAACTGTGCCAAATTTAAAAGGTTGGGGTATCTATCTATCTATCTATCTATCTATCTATCTACCTATGTATCATCTAATTATGCATCTATCTAAATATCTATTCATATATCTATCTCTCACTGTGTGTCTATGTAACTATTCACTATCTACTCTCTATGTATCTTTCTATGTATTTCTATATATGTATCTATGTATTTATGTATCTATGTATGTTTGTATTTATCATCTACTATCTATCTCTATGTATCTATGTATCTATCTATGCATCTATGCATGTATGCATGTATCTATCATTTATGTGTGTATGTATGTATGTATCATCTATGTATGTTTGTATGTTGTCTATCTATCTTTGTTCCTATGCTTCATTTTTATTAAATGCTTAAAAATACTTTAACGTGCTTTTCAAACCTAATATTCACAATGACACCCTGAGGAAGATATGGCTGTCTTCAATTTTCTTTTTAGATTTTATTTTTAATTTATTTTTTACACTCCATATTCCCCACCCCCACCTCCGACTGCTCCGGATCCCACACCTTCTCCCCACCCCACCCTATCTCCATGTGGATGCACCCACTGCCCACCCCACCTGACTTCTAAACTCTCTGGGGCCTCCAGTCTCTTGAGGGTTAGGTGCATCATCTCTGAATGAACACAGACCTTTGAAGTCCCCTACTGTATGTGTGTTGGGGGCCTCACATCAGCTGGGGTATGCTGTCTGTTTGGTGGTCCAGTGTTTGCGAGATCTCGGGGATCCAGATTAATTGAGACTGCTGGTCCTCCTATAGGATCGCCCTTCTCCTCAGCTTCTCTCAGCTTCCCTAATTCAACAACAGGGGTCAGATGCTTCTATCCATTGGATGGGTGCAAATATCTACATCTGACTCTTTCAGCTGCTTGTTGGGTCTTTCAGAAGGTAGTCATGATAGGTTCCTTTTTGTGAGCACTCCATAACCTCAGTAAGAGTGTCAGGCCTTGGGACCTTGTGTTGAGCTGGATCCCACTTTGGGGCTATTGCTGGAACTTCTTTTCCTCAGACTCCTTTCCATTTCCATCCCTGTAATTCTTTCAGACAGGAACAGTTATGTATGTGTCAGAGATGTGACTGTGGGATGGCAACCCCATCCCTCACTTGATGTATTATCTTCCTGCTGGAGGTGGGCTCTATAAATTCCCTCTCCCTACTGTAGGGTGTTTCATCTAAGGTCCCTCCCTTTGGGTCCTGGAAGTCTCTCAACTCCCGGGTCTCTGGTGGATTAGGGGGGTGGGTTTCCTCAACCTCCTATTTCCTGAGGTTGCCTGTTTACATTCTTTCTGCTGGCCCTCAGGGCTTCAGCCCTTTTCCCTCACCTAATATCAGATCCACTCTCCCTCCCACTCCCCATCCTATCCACTTTCCCTCCCAGATCCCTCCCTCCCTCCCCACTTATGATTGCTTTCTTCTCTCTTAAAAAATGGGGTATAGAACCAAACCGAGAATTCGCAGCTGAGGAATCTCGAATAGCTGAGAAGCACCTAAAGAAATGTTCAAAGTTCATAGTGATCAGAGAAATGCAAATCAAAAGGGCTGAGATTCCACCCCTCACAATTAGAATGGGTAAGATCAAAACTTCAGGTGACAACACACATTGGAGAGGATGTGGAGAAAGAGGAACACTCCTCCATTGCTGGTGGGATTGCAAACTGCTACAACCTCTCTGGAAATCAATCTGGAGGTTCCTCAAAAAATTGGAAGTAGATCTACCTGAAGACTCAGCTATGCCACTCTTGGGAATATACCCAAAATATGCCCCACCATGCCACAGGGGCACATGTTCCACTATGTACACAGTAGCCTTATTTGTGATAGCCAGAAGCTAGAAACAACCTAAATGTCCAACGACAGAAGAATGGATACAGGAAATGTGGTTCACTTACACAACGGAATACTACTCAGCTCATAAGAACTAGGACATCCTGAGTTTTGCAGGCAAATGGGTGGAACTAGAAAATATCATCCTGAGTGAGATAATTCAGGCACAAAAGGACATGAATAGTATGTACTCACTAATAAGTGGATATTAGCCAAAAAACAAAAACAAAAACATAAACAAACAAAACACCATACAGAATACCCAAGATAGAGCCCACAGAACGCCAAAAAGCTCAACATGCTGTCCTCACTATTTAGGTAAGAAAACTGGGGCTTAGAGTCTGTGGTTACTTGCCCAAATTGCCTAAAACCTAGGTTTGATCTCATCCATCTTCCACTAAATCAGTGGTTCTCAACACGTGGATCATAACCTCCACTAGGATTCCATTCTGGATATCCTGTATATCAGATGTTTATATTATACTTCATAACAAAAGTAAAATTACAGTTAGGAAGTAGCAATGAAATAGGTTTATGGTTCAGAGGTCACCAAAACATAAGTGATGGTATTAAAGGGTCACAACAGTAGGAAGGTTAAGATCTACACTGTGTCTAAAGCCTCTGTTCATTCACCACAATTCAAGCTTTGGCTCTGAAGGAGGCTGTACCTCAAGGGTTTTCTCTCCTGACATCCGGCTAGAAAATGGCCAAGGTTTTTCTTTTCTATTTGTCCTGAGTAGAGTTGCACGAAGATAATCCATGATGTGCATACCTCCCAGGAGAGAATCCTGTACATGAGAACTTGTGCTTCAGTCTTTGCTTCTGTGTTCCCTGGGGGATAGGTTTGACTTTACATATTTAAGTGAGACACCCCATCCTCGCTCAGGACTGATGCAGGCCCATGACCTTCATAGAGAACTATTTTTCTCTGATTTTAGTACCTCAGCTCAAATGTAATGGTCTCGGGGAAGCTTATGTAGGAGGAGACATTGTGACCTCCTAATGATAGGTTTGATTTCCAGCTTCCCAGGAGTGTCCCCTTATTTGAAAATAGTGACCTTGCAGATGTGGTCAGACTAAGCTTATGTCATATTAGATTGGGATCTCATCTAATAATTGGTGTCCACTCAAGAGGAGAGAAATTTTGGAAGAAATATACATATATGCAGAGGACAGGAAGTTGAGATAGGAATGACATGTCTACAGTCCAAGGAGCAGACTCCTGACTTTTGAGAAAGAATCACTGCTCCAGACACCTCATGTCATACCACTTTCTTCTGGAGCTGTGAAAGAATACATGCCTAGCCACCTAGTTTGTGGTAATTTCTTACTGTAGCTGTAAGAAACTCACTAAAGTCCACCTGGTATTGGAGATTAAGGCCTGATCCTCGGGGCATGATTACAAAACAAAACAATTTGTCACAGATTATAAGCAGATGTTTGGTGGTCTGTTTCTACCAGAAGGATAGAACCCTGTGAAAGCTGGAATTGCACTGGGTTAGTGACATGCAGTAGTCAATAAACATCTCTGAAACAAATGAGAGAGTTGACTGCATGGGTGTATTGGTAAGTCAAGAGACCAAACTGACAAGAACAGTACTTGTCCTTTGAGGCCTGGACACACTGAGAAGGGTTCATTACAAAGCAAAATAAAGATCCTTGTCTCAGTAGGCTGTTTTCATTTACTTTGATTCAGAATATCTGACATTTCTGAAGGGCTGGGTGTAGTGATAATAATGGTCAAGATAACAACAGTATAAATACTGATGACTGAAGCGATATGACAGTGCAGTGTGGAACGAAACCCTTATTTCTATCAGCAGAGAACTTGGGTGCCCTTCATCCCTGGATCTTATCATAAAACATCACAGGGATTTTCCAGGTAAAATGCAGGACAAGAAGCTACCTCTATGCAATTCAGTGCAAGAATTTAGTTTAAACAACAACAGACTCTATTCTTGGAAAGAAAGAGGAGCGAAAGAAAACTGAAATGAACAGGGACAGGATTTTCTCCACCAAGAAGAAGCTCATATCTAGCATCTGCAGTAGATGTCTATAGGATGCTCTTCCTCATCCTAGATACAAAGAGACTCTCTAGGCTGTGGAGATGCAACTGGAAGCCAGCTCCAGCAAGCATAGTGGGTTTGCATAGCAGGGTAAGAGGCAGAGACAGATGGGGACTCCTGAGGCAGATGCTTGACGCTGAGATGTTTTGAGGTTATCCTGGCATTTCCTTTGGAGTAAGATTCCCGCTGTCAAATCATTACATCTGTCACCATAACTAACTTCCCTATTAAACAGTAAAAACAATTAAAAAGTGTAAGAAAAAAGTGGAAAAATAAAGCTGGAGACCACATTTATTCCATCAGCTGTGCAAACACTATAAAGAAACACATGCAAAAAAAGAGGTTGGGGAGAGAGACAACAATCCACAATAACTCTTTCACAAAGATCACATGACTTCAATATGGAAAATAAAGATAATGGGATAACTGAAATAATGGAAAAAGAAGCTCGGAGTTCTAAAAATACTCCACAAAGATGCCTAAAATAAGCAGAGGAAGGAATTAAGAAAATCAGTCAAGGCTTTGAAAAGAGAGCTGGAGAAGTGGTAAAATGTTCATTAATTTGTGACATTGGAGAACATGGTAGGAAAGTTTAAAAACATAATTAAGACGTAACCAAAATGTCTAGAAATGAAGGAGGTAACCAATGAAATAAAAGTCATAATAGAAAATATTATCAATAAAGAAAACCAAGCAGAAAGATACATCTCAATGATGGAAGACAAGGCTAAGACAGTATTTCAAATGCACATAAAGGAATACAATGAGAATGATCAGAACTTTGAAGAACTCCCAGTTATTATCAAGAAATAAAGCAACAAAGCCTTGGAATTGATGGGGGAGAAGAAGGATCTGAAATAAACTCTAACATTATAGTCAGCTTACTCAGTGAAAATACCGCAGAATATTGACCAAACTATCAATAAGAAATGGACATCTAAACTCAAGAGTTTTGTAGAACTGCAAATAGACATGACCAGAGAAGAATCTCTCTACAACATAGAAAGAAGCCAAAAATACAAAACAAAGAACTAAAATGCACCAATGGAAAATTACCAATCACCAACGCTCTTAGGATTCTACGGCTGTGACAAAACATCAAAACCAACAGCTTGAGGAGGAAAGGGGTTATTTCTGATCACACATCCTTATAATCTATCCTGAAGGGACATCAGGGCAGAAATGCAAAACAGGAACCTGGAGGCAGGAACTGAAGCAGAGGCCATGGGCCATGGAGGAGTGATGATTAGTTGCTTTCTCCTTATGCTTCGCTCAGTTTTCTTAAGACCACTTGCCTAGGAATGATACCATACCCCATAGTCTGGGTCCACCCACATCAATCATAGAATTGCCTATAGGCAACCTGGTGGCGTTATCTTCTCAATTAAGGTCCGTTGCTCCAAATACATCTAGGCTTATGTCAAATTGAAAACTCAGTGTACCACAGCATACCACCCAAACCAAATATCATCAGATTTCTCATCACTAACCATGAACGCATGAACAATTAATTTCGAGCTCAAAATATAAATCGTGTCCAGCCAAGATTTCTATTCCTATCAATAGCTATCTCTTAAAAATAATATAAACATATGGCTGAACACAAATATGGGAGCAATTTGAAGAAGTACTTACTGGCAGCATGCTGGGATCATGGGATATAAAGCAAGGCTGAGGTTAGACTCAGAAAGACAAGAGCTTTTCCTAGTCCTACTTTTCCAATTTCACGATCAATAACTTACTTCATTTCTAATTTAGTTCAGAGGCATCGCATAAGCTAGTTGATAAAGTTGGTTAGAAGCAGGAGGAATGAGCTACTGAGCTGCTGTATCAATCTGCTTGTGCAGGCTCCACAACTTGTTGATCAGCCTTAATTATACATAGCAGTGAACTTCTCTCATGAAGGGACCCAAGCTGCCCAACCAGCAATGGTGCCCACTCAGAATGCTTAATCTGCTCTTGCCTCAGTCCCACCAACCTCAGTTGCTGCAACCGTGAGCTGTCACTAAGAGTGGCACTGGAAGGTTCAGAGAGAGAAAGCCTGGACTGGTGAAAGCAAACAGTTGACAGGGACATGGTAAGTATGAGAGTGCATATCAGAAGTGTTGTTGAGGACCCTGAACCTGACAAAAGGGGAACGCCTCCCTCCCCGCCATTGGGAGAGTTAGGCTAAGCTGTACCAGAAGTGTGCTGGGGAAGCCAGCAAGGTGTTTTGTTGGCACATAGATGTACTCAGACAAATGGACCTATCAGACTCCTCCAGACCCTGAGTTGGAGAAAGCCCTGCCAGTGGAAAAATTGATTCTTTTTTTCACTGGGGGTAAGATTGTAACATGTTTGGGGTTGGGGATGGTGGCATCAGCACTTTGTCCAGAGAATTCTGGAAGAATAGCCTGTTCTCACAGAGATCCTCCTCATCTGGCAGGGAACACTAACTATATTTATCTGAGGTATTCAGACTATTAGTCTTCACCAGCCTTCTATAAGCCTGAGTAAGGTAGCAACCCCAGATGGGAGAGAGAAATACCAAGGACATTGTACCATTTCACGCCCTGGATTGTTTTTAATAGCCTATCTATCTATCTATCTATCTATCTATCTATCTATCTATCTATTTCCTTTTGTTTCTCTTTATATTATTTCAAATTTTTACTTTGTTGTCTTAGTCAGGGTTTCTATTCCTGCACAAACAACATGACCAAGAAGCAGGTTGGGGAGGAAAGGGTTTATTCAGCTTACATTTCCATACTGCTGTTCATCACCAAAGGATACAGGACTGGAACTCAAGCAGGTCAGAAAGCAGGAGCTGATGCAGAGGCCATGGAGGGATGTTCTTTACTGGCATGCCTCCACTGGCTTGCTCAGTCCACTCTCTTATAGAACCCAAGACTACCAGCCCAAAGATGGCACCACCCACAAGGGGCCCTCCCCCCTTGTTCACTAATTGAGAAAATGCCTTACAGCTGAATCTCATGGAGGCATTTCCCCAACTGAAGCTCCTTTCTCTGTGATAACTCCAGCTGTGTCAAGTTGACACAAAGCTATCCAGTACAATTGTTAAGCTGCTTTATTTTAACTTCTCTTTCACCAGAAATATTTTTAGGACTCCCCCTCTGTTTCTACACCTTCAAAAATCTTCTTTTTGACATTTCTACATCCCCAGCCAGTTCTGTAATGTCACAGAGTCTGTACCTTATCTGGGACACATGAGACACAGAAGTGTTCCCTGTAGCACATTAATGGCAGGACTAATGGCAAATGATAAAGTAACTACAGCTGTCACCTCACACAGAATCACCAGGAGAAAGAGAGAGAATTCTCCAGGAGGACTCATATGAAATAGGAAAACAAAAAGAATAGCATGAGTGAGAAAAAAATTTAAGTGGGAAGAAACATTCATCTCAACAAATGCACAAAGTACACCCAAGAAGTGTATGAAATGAGAGAGCATTAGGGCAGTTCATATCAGAAACCGAGACCCAGGGATAGCTACATGTCAGGGAAAGTATTCAGAAACCTTCATCTAGAAATTACCAATAACCACAGAGAGGGCTCAACTAGGTGTGGGAACAAACCCTTTTCAGTAGCATTACTACATATTAATAAAGAGAAAAATTAACCGAGAAGCTATAGAAGCATAAATACTTATGTACTGAACCAAGAGGGTTCCAATTTCATAAAGCAAACATCAAAAAGCACAGGTGGTGGCTTAGTTATAGTGGGATTGTTAAGGATCCGACTCTCGCACTTAGATAGTTCTTCCAAACTCAAAATTAGCAAAGAAACCATAGCTACAAAGAAAGGAACCATCTTGGAAGAAACTTACTTAAGAAGAGGAGAGACCTCACAAGAAGCACTTTAGGTCTCTGAGATTGAAAAGAAAGAAGAAAATGCTCATTTGCTCAGCAATGATCATAGCCACTCCAGTCACACAATAGCTAGGGAATGAAAACACTCCCAGTGTTCTTCACCTAATGAGCAGGTAATGAAAATGTGGTACATGTGCACAACAGAACAGCACTCGCCTATAAAGAAAATGATGAAACCTGTAAGTAAATGCATACAATTAGATAAGATTATGTTGAGTCAATAACTGGGACCTAGAAAGACAATGCCACATGGTCCCTCACATGGGCAGTTCCTAGATCCAAATCCTGAGATGTGAGTATATAATGTGGGTTAGCCACAGAAACCAGGAAAGTAAAGATAGAACATGGGAGGGGAGCTCTAAAGAGGTGAATGGCAGGAAACTGGCTATATGAAGAAAGAACTTGGGGAAGGAGAAGAAGATAGTATAGCAGAAGAGGGAGGGAGAAAAAAATATTGACATTAGGATTCTTGAAAAATGCATAAGTTGGTCTCATTATATATTTATCTAAAGTTTCATACAACACATATAAGTATATACATATATATACACATATATATGTATATATAAAACATATATGTTTTAATATGTGTGTATTTACATATATATTTTTTAAATGAAGTGGTAATACTTGTATATATGTTTCTTCTCTCGTAGCTCTCCTAAGTCCATGCTTGCTCCTCCCAGCTGCCTACCAAATTCACAACAATAATTTAAAAAGTGGAGGTTGTGAATTTGGTAGGCACCTAGGTGGAATGAGAGTGGACTTGGGATAGGAGTGGCTAGAAGAAGAGAAAGGGCTGACAAAAAACGATGCGATTAGATTTTAATTAAACAAAGAAGTGGAAAAAGTTAAGGTGATAGAATGAAAGGGACACGAGAGCAAATGTATTCTTACTAGGAGGGGAGAGAGATAAAGAGGGAAGGGCATTTAGAGGGGGTAGCGTATGAACACCTTTGTGCAATTGATTTGCAAATGGCAGGTAAAATTATACACAAAATTTATTTGCTAGAACTAGTAAAAGTTGTATCGTTTTTTCTACATTTAGGGTTAGGGAACAAAAACTATGATTGTCTAGTTTATTATCTTAAAAATTACTGGACACAGAAGCCAGATTGAGGGAATAACTCTAAACAGTTACTGGCTCCGTGACCTTGAACATCTTAACTCCTTCTGGCCTGGCTTTCAATTCTGCCTGCTGGGGAGCCGTTTTATGGACTAGGCTAATACATGCAAACCCATGTGGAATGACTGTGTCGATCCATTTAAGATATCAGAATCACAGCTGGATGTCTGACATGATAACACCATGGTGAGCAGTCACTGAGGCATCTCACCTGTCTATGTCAGAGCTACACCTTACACATCCTTTTCCTTTTCTTCTTTAAGCATCTAAAAGCAATGAATAAAATAGGTGGATGATATGTTGGACTGTGGATGGTAAGGGCATTTTGCATACATTGCTTCATAATAGAAAAAGACAGTAATCTTAAATTAATCTTTCTGTTTCAGCAACAAAGAAAGGAATATGAAATTTAATATCTTTACAAAATTACAGGATCTTTCTTATGACCTGTTTTTATTCTTTTTAAAAGCCTTAATTTGTTTTGTACTAATTAGTTAAATTCAAGTTTTAAGGTATATGAGGTGGCGGCAGTGTTGGTGAAAGTGCTTTGCCAAGACTGGCAACTTGAACTTGATCCCACAAATGGTGTGCTGGAAGGAGAGAAGTAACTCCTGTAAGGTGTCTTCTGACCCAAACACACACACACACACACACACAGAGAGAGAGAGAGAGAGAGAGAGAGAGAGAGAGAGAGAGAGAGAGAGGAGAAATAAATGAATGAATGAATGAATGAATGAGTGCAATGAGATAGAGAAAAACTAGCTTTAGAATTGTGAACTCAACCAATGTAATGTAAATGTCTCCAGTTAGCTGAAAGGTTCTAACAACCAGAACTGAAATCAATTCTGGAGTAGAGTTTCTGATCAGACAAATTGTATTTGAAAAAAATCAAAAACCCATCAAGCATATCCTTGGTGTTTGCCCTTCTCACATATCTGCCATCCCCTAAAACCACTGCAAACTCTTGTTGATTAAAGAATTTTAGGGCCAATTAACATATTGAACTTCGTAACAATGAGGCTAGAATATGACTCTATTTTGAGCATTCATGTCCAGTCTAAAGATTAATGTGGAATATTCTGCTGGCGATCATTGGAACCCATTCTGGTGAAATACCAGAATTTAAAGCATTCCCTCAATGTCCTGTTTTGGCTAGAGGTGGCAAAGGGGATGCCAGCAGCTTGACCCCGTTTTGGATACCTCTCGTTTAATTTGTGTGCTTAATCATGGGCTGACATTCATATCCTGTACATCTAAAATAAAACAAGCCTGACTCCACTATGGCCTCTGTATATCACAAGCCATCATTATGCCAGGCCAGCCCTTCAAGAGCTGAAGAGACTCTGTATTAAAAAATGAGCCGCCAGCAAGAGCCTTCCCTGTCCCATAATTGTCTGGTGAAATTGATAGGTTGTGCTCCTAAAGCTGCTGCTTGCCGTTCTTCCTGCCTGCCTCCCTCTGTCCCTCCACATGGCTGGCTGTTTCCATCTGCAGCCTTTATGGTTTAACATCTAATTTGGCCTCATGATTAGGCTTCCCCAATAGGGTCTTCGTGCTACTTTCTTTCCTCAGATGTTTCTCTCTTAGCATGGCCAAGTCACTCTTCTGAGCTCTTGAACTGTGAGAGTTAATCTGAAGAAATACTCAGGAAAACAAACAAATGAACAATTGAAAAAACGGATGAAAGGCATTAAAGCATGGAAAACAAAACCATTTTCTAAGGAACACAAATGCAATTTGTTTCCTGTCACTTTGATGAAAATCTGCATGTCTGGATCTGGTACATGAAGAATTGTGACATGTGTTGTGTTTAAGGAGCTCCACTGTAGGCTGATTGGCTTGTAGCACAGAACAATACAAGAACAAGCAGTCGGGGCATTTTGTTTTATTTGAGGCCATTTTTAGGTGTCATGTTCAGAGTACTCTATCTCCTCATTCTCAAATAAGGGATGTTTGTTAGTGATCCAGGCTAGATGTGATTAGCATTAGTGCCCAGGACACCTATGGAATGATTTTTGGACTGCATTTGGCAGTTTTAAAAGCTGCCAAATGATCCAACGCAATTAAGTGCTCTCTAACAATAGCTAAAAGAAAAGAAAAAATATTTGGCAATAGATAGCATAAAAAAAGAAAAGAAAAATCCGTTGAAATCGCCTGGCTTGCTTCCATGAGCACTATGAGAGATGGAGCACTGTCAGGGATGCTGTTGGACTAAAGATAGCTGTAGTGTGTGATTGACACTTGGTTAATGGTTTTTCTTAGTCTGCAGGTTGGTTTTACTAGTTTCCGCATTTCCTGTCTAGAGCGCCAAATGAATCGGCTTCTGTGTGAAGGATCTATGTAACAGAAATGGCACTGTTCCAACTGCAGCATCTCTTGCCTGGGCCTTGGGCCCAACATTTATGCTCCTTCCTAGCTTCTGAGCAGCAAAGATAGTCTTGTTTTTCTTTTCTTCCCCTATTGTTACACAATTGAATAGACTCTCTCTCTCTCTCTCTCTCTCTCTCTCTCTCTCTCTCTCTCTCTCTCTCTCTCTGTGTGTGTGTGTGTGTGTGTGTG
>NC_034604.1:38509256-38510884 GCF_900095145.1 Mus pahari
AGAGAGAGAGAGAGAGAGAGAGGATGGGAAGAAAAGAGGAAGGGAAAAAGGGAGGGAGGGTACACAAGCTGAGAGACTTTATTATATACTGATTTATAGAAGCTGAAATCTAAATGCTGGCATGCCTCCTTGATTTATATGGAGACATAAGTTATATAAATCGAAACACATTTTTTTCTAAGAAGATTATACAGAATAATCCTCAGTTCTGTGTATTACATTATACATTTCATGGCCTCAGCAGATCCAGTGACAAATATAGAAGTGTAATATTATGATATTTGCTTCAGTGTTCAAGGAGACAAGAGCATCACAACACTCCATGGAGATCCTTCACATTCGTGCTTCAGTAAAGGTTAAGCAACCACAGCATAATATGAAAATGACTCCCTTACGGACACTGGGCACAAAGCAGAGCCAGCAAAGTTTAAGTACAAAATTGATGGAGAACAGCACTGTTCCATTTCAGGGAACAGGACTGTCCTTCATCCCTGCTTTCTAAAGTTATAGGCAAACATTAGTGAATCCATTAATACAGCATTGCTGTCACTGGTTCCCCGTGGCTCACAAAACCATATCTCCTTTACCACACTCACAATGTGGATTGAACCCCATTCATCACAATCTCTGTTGATGTGATTTCATGCCATATAATCTATTTACTGCAAACCTTTTCCTATAATTGACCCACACCCTCTTACTGCCAGGGGACTCAGTTCAGGCTGTGATGCTAATAAAATAAAGCACATGTAATATATACCCACTGGTTCCATATTGTATGGGGAACATTATTGATCCTATGTTTTCCTTTAGGATAAAGGAGGTTAATGACAGCAAATCTGGAAAGAAAGTTTAAGCTAAGGAAAGACCTTACTTAATGAGCTGTAGGGTTGCCAACCTGTGTGACCCGTGCAGGTGGCATGCTAATAAGTCAAGCTGGGCTGTAGTCAGTGCACTACTGCACGTGTTAAAGACAGAATCAGACTCTGGCTTTAGGGAAAAATGGAGAAAGAGTAATGTAAAGAAATTGACAGGGGATGAGAAAATAATTAGAAGCTATGTTCTCAATAGTTATTGTATTTGTATAGGGGGATAAGAGAAGGAGTCTCTTCATCTCTTCACATTAGAGATGGATGCAGGAAACGAGGTTAGAAGGAGAGGTAACAGGGTTGGTTTGGGAGGGGTGACTTGTGCAATAAAAGGAGTTGAGAAAAAAAAGGTTTCCTGACCATTTTATTCCTTTTAAAAATGTCTCGTTTAATCATCCAACAACAAATAGAAAAATCCAATAGCAGATTCAGAATAGGATTCCAGGAAGACAGAAATATCTTACACATGGAGTATTGGTTGCTGTACTTATTTCTGTACAAAATATGCAAAACAAGCAGTTTCCATTCCACTCTCACTGCAAGGGTGCAGTCCATCATGGTGGGAAAGAATGGATGCAGAAGAGGAAGACAGTCACATTGTATCCACAGTCAGGAAGGTGGGGGCAAGAGGGAGGAGGGAAAGAGGGAGGGAGGGAGGGAGGGAGGGAGAAACACAGCAGCAGAGAGACACACTGAGACAGAAGGAAAGGCAGATAGACAGACACACACACAGAGGGAGAGGGAGAGGGAGAGGGAGAG
>NC_034604.1:38510895-38534913 GCF_900095145.1 Mus pahari
GTCGAACTCCTCTACCCCTGCGTGGCGTATGAGTTTCGACCCCAGCATGCTGGCCTGAGCTCTTGTCTTGTCCTGTCTTCAATAAACTTCCTCGTGTGTTTACAGCAAGTAGGTCTCAGCGTCCTACTGGGTGCGCGTCCTTCCCGAGACTGGAGCGAGGGGCTCCCTTCGGGGGTCTTTCATGGCTTTCTTTTCTGTCCCTTGTAGAGTTCTCTATTGGGTCGCCGGAGCAAGCCCCATTCAACCAAAATAGGCTGCCTATCACTGTCCCACCCTAGGACCTCAGCCCATGGATAGTGCCAGTCTCATTTAGGGTGAGTTTTCACTCTTCAGTTAAACCAGACGTGTCCAACCTTTCAGTGTCTCTGAACTATAATGAACAAAGAAGATTTGCCTTTGCCCATGCATCAACCTTTCTGGAAACTCAAAGAAATGTTTCCATAGTGGTTCTAATGCCTATCAAACTGACAATCAAGATTAGCCATCCATATGTTTTACGTTAGGAACAACACGGGCCAACTAGTGAGGAAACAAACCCTAACACTAAAGAAGATGCCTGACAATAAAGTAGAACTTATTTCTTATTGGTGACCTGAATGGAATCTTATTCCCAAGGAAAAATGAATGCCAACCTGCTCCATAAGAGCACTCAGGTGAGTGGCCTAAGGCAAGCTTTCTGATGTGTGAATTAAGGGAAATCATCTCCGGACCTGAACCACAAGCCACCCTTCATGGCAGTGCAGGATCTGAATGCATCCTGCCTATGATATATAGTATGCGTGTGTGTGTGTGTATGTATATGTATATTGTGTGTGTGCGTCTGTATTTTTTTTTCTAGAAGAAAATTGGGAAATGGGAAGGAAAAAAAATCCTTGAGGACAGAGAGCAGCATTGGAATTCAATGTCTGTGGTATGATTCAACTTGGGTTTGTTTGTTTTCTTTTCTTTCTTTCTTTTTTTTTTTTTTGGTTTGGTTTGGATTGGTTATGGATTTTGGGTTTTGATTTTGTTTTGTTTGACAGTTTCTGCGTTTCCTCACAACTCTCTGATCAAGGGCAATCTCGGGCCAAGAATCAGAAGGTCTCCAAGGGAGCAGCAACAGTGGATCTTCAGACAACCTCCTGCCTCTCCGAGCTTTCCTTTCCCTTGTCTCCTCAAGGCCGTCGCTCGCTAATCTTCTAAAATGATGGTTTCCACCAATATGGCTTCTCCAGTGACTTTTAGTGAAAGCACGGAACTCTTGGTAACGTCTTCATTTCGGGAGAAAGTAAAAACGTCAGGTGGAGACACGCCTTTGACGCTGAAGCCTGTGCAGCAGGTGGCACCATCTGTGAAGGCCAAAGTTCATCTACTTCACAACCAGAGAAAGTGGCTCCTGGCTGAGTCCTGGGACAGTGTGTTTTAAAGAGGAAGAGAATGCTGATTCCGTCACTAGCCCTCAAGGTTAGTGTAGCAGGACTTGGCTTGAACATAAAGCCTCCTGGTTAGCAATATATATATATATATATATATATATATATATATATATATATATATATTCCTGTGATCCTGATTTGATTATGTTGTGGTATGATTGCTAGTCTCCCACAGTCACATGCTGGTTAGGTCATGAGTGTGTGCCACTCCCACAAATCCTGCCAGTGATGTAAGAGTCTCGAGAGTGAAGATGCGGGAAGGTGACATGCAATGGGAATGTGCTCTCACCAGATAAATGCTCTGGTGCACTGGTCATGGACTTCCCAGCCCCCAGGGTGTGGAACAGTTCATTCTGTTCATGAATGATCCAGTCTAGCATATTTTGGATTGGCCGCATGAATAGATAAAGATGTGCTTGTCCACTCAATTTGCTTTCCTGTCATCTCTCCATTCTTCTGATTATAGACCCACCTTAAATTACTATTACCCTTCCATTTTAATACTTTGTTTTCTCTAGAAGCAAGAACCCTTCCCCTTCTACCTATCTCCTGCCTGTCTAGAAGCATGATTCTTATATAAATAATCCAAATATGATGCTTTTAGGACAGACAGACTACTTATTTTCTACTTCATCCTATTCTCCTCTTCCTCCATCTCCTCCTTCTCTTTCTCCTTCTCATTCCTTTCTCTTTACTTCTTTCTTCTTCCTTTTCTGTCCCCATCCTTCTTTCTCCTCGTCTTCTCCCTAACTTTATTTCTAGTAAAACTCAATCCCTGGGGCTTGAGTAAAATGATTTTGCTGGTGTGAATAGAACCTTACATGGACTTGCTAGAAAACTAAGCCATGGTGGACCACAGAAGTAAAGAAGAGAGGAGACTGAGAGAAAGGAAGACATAGACTGATGAACTACGCATGCCTGAATGCAGCTCAGTCTCTGTACTCAAGAGACACCGGATTTGTGTTTACACAAGATAATCTGTTACCTCTCCTGGTTGTTAGAAATATGTTTCTGAGTCTTCCAAAAAGAGAGACTTCTGACTAGCATCCTTTAGAAATTTTGACATGCATGAAATTTTCTTGCAACAGGAATGTAATCACAGACATAAAAAAACAAATAACAGCAAAAACCAAACTACCCTACAACAGAGCTACAATAGGTAAAAAAGGCACAGGTAGAATACCTTTGGGAATGTTTGATTTGTTTCTAGTTTCCCGGTAGGCTAATGGTTAAGTGTACTGCTAACATTCGGGTCTCAAATATGTTCCTTAACCAAGATCCGAAAGAAGAACTATTCACACTTTCCATTTCTCTCAGATCATTTTACTACTAGGTTTTGTTTTTAAGAAAACAAATGGTGTGTGTGTGTGTGTGTTTTGTGGGCCTCTCCATCATTAGCAGAAGGTAAGGTATGAGGTATCAATCAATGGGTGGGGTGATTTGCTCTTCTCAAGGAATATGGATGGAGCTAAGCAGAGAAAATAGCAGCAAGAACATAATAAAGAGAGAATGGCAAGATGCTGGCAAACATCTTTACACAAATCAGGCAGGGCAATTTTATCTCATCATCGGCTATGCCAGGAGAAGTGTGCAAAATCTCTTCGGAACGTGCTCAATTGGTGCCGATAGACAGGCTGTTTCTCTACTCTTAATGATAATTGTCTTCTGATTCCTTGGTTGCTCAATAAACCTATTAAGATGCATAAACGACTTCTATTGCTCAAGCTGAATTTGAATTGCAAAGTTTTTGTAAGGCACTTGTTTTCTGCACCTAAGCAGTAGTTTCTTGGTGCTGTCTGAGAAGTCAGAGAACACGACACTCTGTTTCAGGATGATAGCCTGCTAAGTAGAGAACACGTTAAACACCTACCTCAGCGGCCCTTGACAGAGCTCTGCCAACCTTTGCCTTTACAATTGAGATATTCAAAGTGAGAAAATTAGATAAAGTGAGATCTATGCTCAGTGTCGGAACAGAAGTGTTTTGACCAGCCGCCTGATGATGAAGTGTATCACTGGAAGGTTCTCATTCATTTTGGCACAGAGCACAGGAAGAGGAGATGTTCAATCTCATATGCAATTAAGAATTTTCAAGTTGCATTTTAAAAGTCCATTGCTAAAAACAAAGATGCAGCAAGGAGCTATTCCACTCTGTACTGTACTTACCTTGGAAGTACCTATAGTATTAATCCCCTGACTATATTTTCTCTGCTGCTCTGTCAACCTTAAACTGTTAACAGGCCAAGAATGGGGTGGCTATATAGTACATAGGCCCTAAAAGAAAACTTTGTACTATTATTTTGTTAATTGGATATGATAGTAAAAGGATTCCTAATGACTTACTGCTATACACACAGATCAATGTATCTCTCAACCGCTACCAGGAAAACTTCTTGCAGTCAATGCCAATCATCACAGAAAACCACAACTGGCCCATGTGTAGAGAACAAGAGACTGAGGAATGTTCAGCCTAGATGGACATCTATGTCACACCCCTCTCCCCAGGGCTCATGGGTCTTCCTCGAAGCGAGGGCACAATTACTACAATAGCCAAGTAGTACATGACTTTAAGAAAACCAGTATTTCTAGATTCAAAAGGGACGCTGTGCATAGGAACTCACAGGGGTTCTGAAAGCTTAAAAAAAAACCTGAGCAAGCTCAGAGCAGACAGAAGAACAGCATAGAGAGGGGAAGATGAACATCAAGTCTCACCCCTACCTAAGGAGCTATTGGCTATATCTTCTAGGGAAAAAAAGAATGAATAGATTTCCTACAATGGTAGGGGTCATGTTGATCAAAACACTAAAAGATGAGCCCCAAACCGAGGAGTAGTTGGACCCCACGAATCATAGGGGATGTTATTTAAAACATCAGAAGTTACACAGGAAGTCTCATCAATGTGACTGCCTAGACATAAGCATAGCAAGGATGACAAACCATGAGCATGCATAACTAAACAGAGAAAAGCTCATGAGTCCCCAGTCTCACACAAGGAACTGTTGGCACCTGAGGAAAGCTGGGAGCAGGAGAGGTGGCATTCCTTAGGGAGGATTATGCAGATTTTTCTGTTCATTGCCAAATAGTCAGCCTTGAAAACATACATATAAATAATGTTATAAGGACCAAACAGGTTATATTTAGAAATACACATACACATACACACACATCCATGGAATAACAATTAGTGAAAAATGAGGCCATGATTTTGAAGGAGAACCAGGAAAGATGTATGAGAAGGTTAACAAGAAGTAAAGGGAAGGAGGCAATGTAATTATATTATAATCTCAAAAATAAAGAGAGCATTAAGTTGGGAAGGGGTGGATCTGTAAAGAGTTTGTGAGAATGGATATACATCTATGAAAATACAATCTATGAAATTCTCAAAGAATTAATTTAACATGCCAGGTGTGGTGGTTTATCCTTGTAATGCCAAAGTTGGAGAGGTTAAAATGGAAGATCTCACAAGTCACTCCTTAATGAGCTCAATGATGAGTTTCAGTGGCAATGTCTCCGAAGTTTGTAAATAGTGTTTCTGAGAATGACACCCAAGAGTAGCCCCTGGTCTCTACACAGATATAGGCACTTGTGTATGCACATACATGAATATGCAATCAAATGTAAAAGAATACACATATATGCACATGTACATAGGCAATTGTAAATTTTTATGCAGAATTAAAAGGTCTTGTATTTAAAATGTACTGTTATTATGCAGATGTGAAACAACCCATCTGCTTTCTGGCGGGAGTGTAAACTTCTGTAAGTTCATGTAGAGAAATCTGGCCGCATGTTTCACAACTGGCATAGATGTGATGCTTTCAGGAATTTACGCCACAGATGTAACAGCCCATTTACAGAGTGGCTTTCTAATAAGGCCAGCCTTCCCATTACAGTAGCTTCTAAAAGCCAAACACAGGAGGTATCCTAACTGTCAATATCTATGTCAATATTTCTAATTGAGTATATGTGGTTGTAGAAAAAAAAAAAAACTAAAATTTAGGCTATAAAGGAAAATCTCAAATTTTTATAAACATCTCTTATAGAAGTAAATTATAAGGCTAATTTATATTAAGGACAGGTTCAAAGATTATGGTGGTTTTTCCCTGAGGCTATGTATTGAAGTTGAAGTGAATATGTATTGTGAACATTACCATGTCAAGAACACCAATGTCTCAGGTCCATGAGAACTGGCAATGCTTTCATAGGATGAGGTTCAGTTAAATGGCAGTCTTCCTCTAGTCAAAATATGGATGTTACTAATAACTATTATTTACCTAAAGGCAGGAGAGGGCTGAAGGAAATCTTCGTGGTGAGGAGAACTTGCTTTGCAATCATGAGGGCTGGAGTTCTGACCTGGAACCCATGGAACAAGCTAAGTGTGGTGCTTTTAAAGAGTGACCTTCAAAGCTCATATATTTGAATGCTTACATCCCAGTTTGTGGAACTGCTTGGGAATTAGGAACTGTGGCCTTGTTGGAGGAGGTGTGTCACTGGGGACATTCTTTGATGTTTTTACAAGCTAATATTATTTCCTACTAGCACTCTCTGCCTTCTGCAGAGAATCAAGATGTGATTCTAAGTTACTGCTTTAGAACCATGTTTTCCTGCCTGTTGCCATACCCCTAAAATGACAGTCATAGGCTCTGGAATTATAATTTTCAAATGAAATGCTTTCTTCTATAAATTGCCTTGGTCATGGTGTCTTATCACAGCAACTAAAGAGGAAACAAGGCACAAGGTGTTCTGTATGTGCAGACAGCACCCTCTCTGGGGCATCCAGTGACCTCAATTGGTTCCTACATGCACACAGACATGTATGTGAACCTAGACATACAGAGGTTCACACATTCACACACACATACATATGTACACATACACACACAAACACACACACACACACACACACACACACACACACACATCTTTGAATGATATCATTGCAGCTAGAGTGATAGCTGAACACACTTACTGCTCTGTCAAAGGACCAGAGATCAGTTTCCAGAAACCACATGAGATGGATCACATTCACTTGTATCTCCACCTCTACAGAGTTGTGGCCTCTGTGGGCATCTATACTCACAAGAACATTCTCTTTCACACAGACATATACACATGAATAAAACCAGTAACAGTAAATCCTGAAAACATCATGGATACATTACAATAATATAGGGACACTCTGCTGATATATATACTTTTATGACATTTGGAACAGATTAGTTGCATGAGATACCATAAAAGCAAAGTCAAATGAAGACCCTTAGATCATAAGGTATAAATTTTATATAAGGCAATGTGTCACAAAGAAGAAAAACTTGCACATTCAAGTGTTAAAATTCTGAGTACCCAAATCTAGACTTGGCTTCTTCTCGTGTAAGCTGGATGACCTTGAGGAAAGTTAATTATTAATAACTTCTGAGGTTCCATTTACTGAGATGTAAAAATGATGGTGATGGTAACTATGCTCTTTCTATCATGTGCTTCTGTGAGGTGCATAAAGACAATATATGAGAAAGCAGGCTCATTTACAGTCACACAAAGGAAGGCAGCTCTTTTATCCCTATACCAGTGTTTCAATGGCATTCAGTTACATATTATTATGGCAACATGAATTTAGAGCTCACCAAGGCTCTGCCAAACGCAAACATAAAATAAAATGATGGATGTGATGGAAAGCAGATCGGAGAAGATAATTACGTTATGCAAATGCACTGTAATATTATTTTACATCTTGATGCAGATTTCTGAGGCAGTTTTAACTGTCTCAGTAGCAAATGATTGCTTCGGAATGGGAGAACGCTGCCATGCTCTTTCTTACTTAAGCCAAAGTCACAGGATCTTAAATCTTTCTGAATATTACTGACTGATGCTGAAAAGATAATTGTTAAATACAACTAGCAACAGCAGCATATTAATGGCTCTACACTGATAACTTGAAGACCATGAGCTCAATGGCAAACAAGTATTTAATGATTAAGGCCGAGAAGGTAGCTATGGAATCATACAAACAAGACACAGCCTATAGCTTTTTTTTTTTTTTTATTTTCTTTATTTACATTTCAAATGCTATCCCGAAAGTTTCCCATACCCCTCCCCCCACCTCTGTTCCCCTTCCCACCCACTCCCACTACTTGGCCCAGGCCTTGCCTTGTGCTAGGTCATATAGAGTTTGGAAGACCAAGGAGCCTCTATTCCCACTGATGGCCGATTAGGTCATCTTCTGCTACATATGCAGCTAGAAACACAAACCCAGGGGGTACTGGTTAGTTCCTGTTGTTGTTCCACCTACAGGGTTGCAGCCCCCTTCAGGTACTTGGGTACTTTCTCTAGTTCCTCCATTGGGGACCCTGTGTTCCATCCAGTAGCTGGCTGTGAGCATCCATTTCGGTGTTTACCACAGCCTATAGCTTTTAAAGTCTTAATGTAGCAGATACTATGCATATGGGTGATTCTTATAAGGAATGCGCCTTTAATGTACTGTTTGTTAATTTATCCAACAAGTATTCACTTTTGCAATTGGGCACATTGCTTGGAAGAAAAGACTCAGTAGTGAATGTGAAAGATAGGTTTCCTTCCTTCTCAGACACCTTCTAGGTAGGTGAAGTGGATGTTAAAGAACACAGGGAAAGAACTGCATGGTAGTATAGACAGGTTAAAGATGTCTACATGATTTGGGAGAAATCCTATTTTTCTTAATCTGCGATTTCTTTGTCGAAGGGACAAAGAAACTACAGTATTATTACTGAACTCTTGGGTCTATGAGAAGATTAAATGAAGGAAAAGCTGTAACTTGTAGTGTATGACATTGAAAGCCTTAATAAAAGGTAGGTGTTCTGTAATTATCAGGAAGTGGGGAGATGGCTCAGTGCATAAGAACACTTGCTCTGCAGGCATAAGGTCCTGAGTTGGATTCCCAGAACCAAAGTAAAAAGCCTATGAGCGCTCATGTCTGTGAGTGCGTGTAACTGCAGCATTGGGGAGTGGAGAAGGGGGGAACCATAGAGCCTGCCAACCAGCCAGCCCAGCTGGGACAGAAGCTTCCAGTCCAGTGACAGACTGTCTCAGAGCAATAAGGCAGATGGAGATACATGAAGACATTCTCATCCAAACATCCTGTTCTAGTTTCCACACATTTATTCATACCCATGTGCATGCACCATGTACACTACATACATACAAAGCATAACACACAGACACACACAGACATACGAACATGCACACACACACACATGCATGCACACACACATTCATGCACATATACACACCAAACACAGTTTATAGAGTTTATGTCATGTTAGAACATCCTACCAGGAACTTTAGTTTTTACCTGTTACTTAGAACCCAAACATTTCCTTCTATCTTGCAAATTGAACCGCTTCCTGATTTGAGGCTTCCACATTCTGACCTTGGCTTTCTATCCTGTCTTCAATGTTATACACATACCAGACACATGCTCTGACTGTCTTCTCAGGCTTAAATGTGTCTTCTGAGCTGCACTTTGCAGAAGTCATCACTACACCCTGAAGTCACATTTCCTATCTGTGTCAGGTGATAGCTGGCCAAGCAAAGGGCTTCACCTGTTTGTCCTAGTATCAGGAAACGAATTCAGCCAATTCTGTCAGTGAAGAAGCAGCTTATGCTTGCTCCTGTCTCGGTGTCTGCATCTGTTAAATTACTAGATCTGATCATGTATCACAGTCTAAATGTACAGTCATAATTTTCAGCTTCTGGATTTTAAAGCTAATTTCACTGTGGGAATCATCACAGTTTTGAGAGACACCCCCTCTAAATTTCCATGGAACCTATTGAGACAATAGGAGTAAACACGGGAGTCTTTTCATTTAGTGCACTTGTATTCCCTTTTCTGTGTGGCTTCCCAAATTAGACAATGTCTTGCCAATGTCAGTAAGTGGAGGGAGGAGGAGGAGGAGGCTACATTTAGAGCCAGGAATTGGACGTTTCACTTGGCTGCTCCCTCATCCATCTTCATTTAGACAGCCTAACCACACAGCATCTAGCACACACCCCTTCTACCCTGATGGAAATAATGATTATGTCTATGAATGTAAAAAGAAAATATAGATGAATGCACAACATATCCCTTTAAAGGCAGACACATCCCATTCTCTTTTTCAAGTAAAAATCTGAGCACTCACCCTGTCAAGAATGCTAAGGATTGAAATAAATTCCTTGGGTTATGTGGAGTCCATAAGTCCGGTAGATTGTACTTAGGTAAGGGTTCCTTTAAGGAATAGAGCTAATGATTTGGAAATGTGTGTGATAAGGGAAGAGTGAGAGTAAAAGCCTGTTCTGCACAGTAACCCTGCACATTAATAATGCACTATGTAAAATCAAATTGCTGGGTTTTACATTTACTATCTGTAGCAAGGAAATAGATGATACAGTCACCTAGGATTTTTTTCACATGAGGTTATTTTAGTAAACAACGATATGAAGGAAACTAGCATACATTACATTTCTGTGAACATTCAGGATGTGATTTTTACTCTTATGGAAGCTTTGTACACCTCACTTTACTTAAAATGGTCCAAACAGACAGGCAGCTGTATATGAGAGGAACTGCACAGCAGGACAAATAGTAAGCATCCTAACCGCACTGAGGATGCCACTTAGCTGCAGACAGGATGATCCCGGTCAATCCTACCTGACAAAGACAGCTCAAAAGGCTAGAAAAAAAAAATAAAGTCTGAAATTTTCAAAAGCATTACAGAGCAAGCCAAACTATGAAAAACGTCCAGGTTAAGATTTAGGAGTGATTAAAAACCCTTATCTAAGAACACAAGACCTTCAGGAGGTGTGTTTGTGGTACTTGTCGATCCAAGAGAGGCAACTGAAAAGCTGACATAAAATTTTAAGAGATGCACGGGGATGACAGAGGAAGAGCTGGACTCCAGATGAACCATGTTTGGTTTAGGATTAGGATGCCCACACCCCAAATCAAGGGGAAAGGAAATTGTCTTAGTTACTGTTGTATTGCTATGAAGAGACACCAAGATCAAAGCAACTCTTACCAAAAAAGAAAAAAAAAAAGCATTTAATTAGGGGCTGGCTTGTTTGCAGTGTTAGAGGGTTACTTCAGCATAATGAGGCGCAGAGTAGCAGGCAGGCAGACATGGGGTTAAAATAGTAGTTGTGAACCTAACATGCTGCTCTCTATGCAGAGAGCATAGTGTGTCTGGTGTGGGCTTTTGAAACCTCAAAGCCCACCCCATTGTACAGGGAACTGTTTCTAATGCTTTGTCTTATTTGGCTCCCAAAGCCACCCTTCCCGACCTAAGGGTCCCTGACCCCAGCTGGCTTCAATTGGTAATAAAGAATTGCCATATAGCCAATGGCTGTGCAAGGAGAAAGACATGGGACTTTTAGATTGAGCGGGCAGGGTACCAAGAGAGGGGAGGGAGAAGAGACTAGCCACAGGAAGCAGAAAGATGAAATGTAAAGGCCCACCAACATGGAAGAATCTGAGATAGTAGCCCTAGGAGCTACTTCTCCGATTGTGTCTGGGGTAACAGAGATGAAATATAGATTTTAAAAGATGTTAACTCAGGAATAGTGTAGGGGAGTGTTTGCTAGACAAGGAGAGGTTTAGACGTACCCAGCCATTGAGCTAGTCAAGGCATATCAAATTTAGCTGGCATATGTGTGTCTTTCATTTGATAATCTAGAGAGCTCTTGGGTGGATGCAATGCACACTCAACTTGCCAGGAGCCAAAGAGGTTTAACTAACTCATCACTACACCAGTGACAAACCTCCTGCAACAAGACCACACTCACTCCAACAAGATCATAGCTCCTAGTCCTTCTAATCCTTCTTAAACAGTTCCACTCCAAGTGACTAAACACTCAAATATATGAGTCTATGAGGACCATTCTCATCAACTCACCACAGAAAGTGAGTCAGTAGTCTAAATATAAGCCTTTGAATGGCCATGGGGAAAACCTCAGATCCTAAATTTAGGTGAACTTTCCAGATTGTTCTAATTCACAGGCCAGAAAGAAGCAAGAAGTTCAAAATATTCTAGCTATTGTCTAAATAGCACTTTCAGCATATAGTAAAAGGAAAATAGCACAAGGAAGAGACAGTAAAAGTGAAACTCAGAAGAATCAAGAACACACTAAGCACATGAAGACTTCAGAAATTAGACAGTCACGTGTTCCCCCCTCACATATTCAAGAGACAGATTCCAACATTAAAAACATTTGAAAGGCCACTTGAAAAAATTGAAGGCACAGAAGGAAAGGGCAAAAACTAAATTAGAATTATGAAACATATATAGGTAGTAACCAAAGGTAAAATATCAAAGGATGAGTCCATTAGACCTTTACAAGAGAAAGACAAGCAAAGGAAAAGATATGTCTGAAGCACGGAGAGACCAAGAATGGGAAAGGATGAGAGGGGGAAAGGATGTGAGGGGGAAAGGATGGAAATGCAAAAGGACACAGGATGAAGGTCAGCATGTGCTCACTGGGGACACAGGATAAAGGTCAGCACACGCTTACTGGGGCGGACAAGAAGGGCCTAAAAGAAAATTGGTTCCAGACAGTGAATGTGAACATTATGGCTAAATTTGCTGTAAATTATTTGTCAATGAAACACACCAATCCACAAAGTGAAGAAGTCTGCTATGTACCAGCAAGAATCAAAGACAAGGAGACAACAGAATCTTGCTTGCTGCTGGGGCTTGTGTGTGGGGGGTGGGGGGTGGGGGGGGACTCTAAAGGGCTAAGCCGGCAAATTGTAAAATGCAGAATCAGGAATGAAGGCATGGGTCCAGTGTTTCCAGTAAGTTGAAAAGAACTAACTGCCAAATTAGAAACCTGTACTTACTGAGAATCAGTATCAATTAAAAGATACAAGCAAGCCCAGTCGGGGGAAAGGCTCAAGTGAACAAAGAAAGCAAAAATAGTGTAGACTCCCTAAAGATTTACTCTGTAAAGTTATAAAACAGTTGTAGATGCACATGTGTTGGTCTAGAGAGTCCGTGACTAAGAGCTTGCATTGTTCTTTGTGGACAACTGGAGTTTGGCTGCCAGAACCCAAATCCAGTGGTTCACAGATACCCTTAACTGATCTAATTCCCTCTTATGGCCTCCATGGGCACCTGCACTCAGGTGTACACACCTCTCCCCTTTCTCAAATGTGTATACAACTCAATCTTTTAAAAGTGTACATGTGTATTTGGGTTACCATATGTGACATAAAAGCAAACTTTAAATAAACTCAGTGATACATTAACACCAGAAAAATATATATGAGTAGGTTCAACGGGAGTAACTTCATAACAAGGAAATTAAACAGCCTCCAAGAAAATGCCAGTTATAAATTTCTGTTGATATATCTATGACTACAGTATTGAAAAACACAAAGCGAAGGTTAACTAAATTATGAAGACGAATAGACAAATCCTATCATAGTAGAAAAAAAAATTCTTTAAGTAAAAGACTCCTTCTACAGCACTTCTGAGTTAATAAAATAATATATACTTCCATATAATGTTTGAAGGGAATGGGCACCTTCCTGCTTTTTTCCCATGCCTGGGACTTCTTTGGAAGCAGTCACCCTAGAAATGACAAGTGTTTAAAAAAAAAAAACAAAACTGTAGAATATAATCTTAGCTCTCTGCTATCACTGCTACTTGTATTGTATTGTTTGTTTGTTTGTTTGTTTGTTTTTTCGTTATTTTAAACAAGTAATGTGTAATACAAAAGGTATTTGGTAGAACAGTATTTTAAGCCAGTAAACTTGGGACACAGACCACTGGCAAAATACTTGTCTTAAATTTGCAGAAGCCCTGAGTTCCATTCCCAGCATCACACAAGATAGTGAGATGAGGGAGAAATGGGGTGGGGTGGGGAGAGGGGTTCAGGGAGGGGAGGGAGAGAGAGAATGTATAAATGATTGATAGGTGATAAAAAAGAGAGGTAATAATAAATGATAAATTGATAAATGATAGATGCATATGATCTATAAATGGTAGGATGATGACTGATAGGTAACAGAGATAGATAGATAGATAGATAGATAGATAGATAGATAGATAGATAGATAGATAGATAGATAGATAGATAGATAGATAGGCAGATAGGCAGATAGGTTGATGGTCTAGATGATAGATGAGCAGGAAACAAAGTGATTTTTAAGGTCTCCATATCTACATTTTTAAAAGTGAACTGATTGGTATTCTCTGCCAAACCATAATGGAAGCCACTATGCTTCCCACTACAGTTCTCATTGTAATTCTCACCTAGATGTCTCTTTAGATACCTGCGCACCTATGTGAGGATGCTTCTGTCACTTGCTATGGCAGGCTTCAAGCTTGTCTCTTTGCTCCTTTTAGTTATTATCCCCCATTCTCCTTTAACCCTTCCCTCCCTTTCTGTGCTGTCACCCTCCAGAGTTTGTATGCTTTGTTATTGATATTGCACAAAGGACATTCTGTGTGTAACAGCCAACCTTTCTTGCTGAAAATTTCTCTCTATGATTTCCTGAACATCTACAGCATTGGTCTTCTTCACAAAGGAAACCCAGAACTAAAGCCTAGAAATGTCATGTTTCTTACTTTACATTTGTTTAGTTACTCTTTTTTATCTTTAATTAAAATATAATTGCATCATCTCCCCCCTTCTGTTCCTCTTTCCATGCCTGTCATGCTTCCCCCCTTGCTCAAACTCAAACTTGTGGCTTTGTTTTGTTAGTCTTGGGTATGTATTTGTGTGTTTCTCTGTGCATGTAAGTTCATAAGAATGTGACTATAATCTACTCAATCCATTTAGTGTTACTTGTTTGTACATGAGGCTGGCAACTTGGAATTCTATAACCACTTAGGGGGCTCATCCCCAGAAAAGACTATTTCTTCAGCTCCCAGGAGTAGTTACCTGTAGTTCTTTATCTATGAGTAGGCTCCTATGAGATTTCCCCATTCCATATAAGTACATCTATCAGTGTTGTCCTTATTCACACCATGATAAAGCAGTCATATTACTGAGGTGTGAAACTTCCCTGTCGTTTCTAGGAAATACAGTCTTACAGCAGATCTCCTCTTCCTTGGGTCTTACAATCTCTTAGCTCCCTCTTGATGTTCCTTGAGTTTCTGGTTCAGGAGTTGAATTATAGATGTATCAACTGGGGATAGGTTTCCCTTGGTTTTCTTTGGTCTTTGTCTGCTACAAAGAGAAGCATTTTTGATGAGGGGTAAAGCTACATATATATAGCTAGAACCAGAAGTTCCACCATGTGTTTTCTTTGATTGGTGGTATAGTTCCAAGGATCTCTGAGGGTACTGGTTAATTCAAATTGATGTTCCTTCTATGGGGCTTCAGTCCCTTCAGGTCCTTGTGTCCTTTCTCTACCTCCTTCACTGGGGACCTTGTCCAGTGGATGAATGTGAGCATCCACTTCTGTATTTGCCAGGCACTGGCAGAGCCTTGCAAGAGACAGCTATATCAGGCTCCTGTCAGCAGGCTCTTGTTGGCATCTGCCTAGTGTCTGGGTTTCGTGGTTGTTTATGGGGTGGATCCCCAAGTGAGGCAGTCTCTGGTTGGTCATTCCTTCAGGCTCTGCTCCGAACTTTGTCTCTGTAACTCCTTCCATGGGTATTTTGTTCCCCATTCTAAGAAGGAACAAAGAATCCACACTTTGGTCTTCCTTCTTCTTGAGTTTCATGTGTTTTGTAAGTTGTACCTTGGGTATTCTGAGCTTCTGGGCTAATATCCACTTATCAGTGAGTGCATATCATGTGTGTTCTTTTGTGATTGGGTTACCTCACTAAGGATGATATCCTCCAGATACATCCATTTGCCTATGAATTTCATAATTTCATTGTTTTTAATAGCTGAGTAGAACTCCATTGTGTAAATGTACCACATTTCTGTATCCATTCCTCTGTTGAGGGACATCTGGGTTCTTTCCAGCTTCTGGCTATTATAAATAAGGCTGCTATGAACATAGTGGAGCATGTGTCCTTATTACCAGTTGGAAGATCTTCTGGGTATATGCCCAGGGGAGGTATTGCTGGATCCTCTGGTAGTACTATGTCCAATTTTCTGATCAATGCCCAGATTGATTTCCAGAATGTTTGTACCAGATTGCAATCCTACCAGCAATGGAGGAGTGTCCCTCTTTCTGCTGTCACCTGAATTTTTGATCTTAGCCATTCTGACTGGTGTGAGGTGAAATCTCAGGGTTCTTTTGATTTGCATTTTCCTGATGATCAAGGATGTTGAACATTTTTTCAGGTACTTCTCAGCCATTCAGTATTCCTCAGTTGAGAATTCTTTGTTTAGCTCTGTACCTCATTTTTATTAGGGTTATTTGATTTTCTGGAGTCCAGCTTCTTGAGTTCTTTATATATATTGGATATTAATCTCCTATCAGATTTAGGATTGGTAAAGATCCTTTCCCACTCTGTTAGTGGCCTTTTTGTCTTACTGACAGTGGAAACAGTGTTTTGATCTTATTAAAAAATGACAGTAAAATGAAGCGAAAAACTAAATAATTCAGGTCTTGTCAGTGGAAGCAAGATTATCTTGATAAATGCAAAAATTCTACTTTAATAATAAAGGGTAGGGGTGAGGAAATGATTTACCTAGTAAAGCACTTGATTTGCAATTTTCATGCAAGTGTCAAGACTAGAGTTGGGATTTCCAGAACCCATGTAAATACCACATGATAGCTAGCCCAAGTGCATGTAACTCCAGCACTTGGGAGGCAGAGGTGAAATTTTAGAACACACTGGCTAGTTAGACTGGTGATTATCAGTGAGATCTGAGATCAATGAAGAGAAATTGCCTCAATGAGGAAAGTAGAAGATAATAGAGGAAGATTTGATGTCAGCCTCTGTCTCCCATATCACCTCCACATCCATGTGAGAGTACAGGAACACATGAATGCACATGCATGTAGACACACACACACACACACACACACACACACATACAGAAAGTGAGAAAGTAAGAGGGAAGAGGTGTACTACAAAATGGCTGTGGTTTATTCTGATAGGCATAGTTTTTCTTCATTCCCTCTGCAGCTCAGTTTTATGTTATGATTTAAGAGATCTTGACTGGCACTCAAAAAAGCAGGTATTAGAGAAACATTTGAAGAGGGGTGAAAGACACTCATGTTTTCATGACATCTTTATATTTTAGNGGGGGGGGGGGGAGACATATAACCATGTATGGTTAGTATTTATTTCAGTTAAAGAAGGTGTTGACAATTCTAGGAAATAGCCACCACATTTGTAGCCCCTTGGGCTGGTCTTCCAATGCTGTTTGCACTGTGGATCTCATCATCAGACTAGAAAGAGAAAAACACACCCTCCTGCATATCCACCCACAGGAAACTAAGATCCATAGGTATGTAATGTTATGGCTTAAACAGTATTCAGCATTCCAGCATCTTACAGAAATTTCTAAACTGGTACAATAGTGTGATTTTAAGCGCTACTGTCTAGCTTGCATGTATCTTTAAGAAAAAAATAGTATTAATTTTCTGCACTTAATCCGTCTGTGAGAAAGGCTTTAAAGAAAAAAATAGAATTCAACTCTACAAATCAGTAGCCTCCCACATGCGTCAACTGGAAGCTTTTCAAATTAATATATAGACATGTAAAATACTGTTTGAAAAATACGAAACATTCGTATGGCTAAAGATTATTCTAATGGAATAGATGAAGAGTCTAATTAATTCTGGGTAGCATATTCCATGATGGTTTTCTCTTTAGGTTATTAATATCAGTTTGGGGTAATATTATGGTAGAAGGCTGGTCAAATTTCAAAGACCTTTTCTCTTATTGTTGTATATTTAATTACAGGCTATTTTAAATCTACGTATCTATTCATTCATCTATGTGTGTGTGTGCGTGCATGTGCGTGTGCATGTGCATGTGCGTGTGCGTGTGCGTGTGCGTGTGCGTGTGTGTGTGTGTGTGTGTGTGTGTGTGCGTGTGTGTGTTCGCACTCCTATCAAGGTGTACGTGGCCAGGTCAGAAGAGAAATTGTCATTGTTTTACCTTTTCCACCATGGAGGTGCTAGAGTTGAATTCAGACCATCGGGCATGGTGGCAAACACTATTACCTGTTAAGTCATTTCTCTCATCCTACTATAGGAAACTTTTTTAAAGCAGGTAGATCACTGGTTAAACAGTGAAAAGCTGATACATCTTAATATTCATAGGATAATTCTCTCGTACATTTTTATGTCTTTGGCAGTTATTTTTAGCAATTACTGTTCTGCCTTCTGTCTCATTCATTATGCAGTCTGTATAAACCACAAAGTGACATGCAGGAAGGAACACTACATAGCTTTAAAAATTCTGCCTTGTCCACCTGCTTACCTTTAGCTGTTTCTTCGGGATTCCAAGGAAAACAAACCCACACAAACCCAAATATGAGGAAAAATCCCAATTCCCAAAGGAAAGATACTTGAGATATCTGGAAGACACTGTTAGAATGATCAAAATCTTCCTTAGTATCCAGTAGAAAGGATTTCTATAGTCAATGGGACCGCAATCAAATTTAATTCAGTATCCAGAAGAGAACCTTTTATTATAAAAAAAAAAAAAAAAACAAACCCTACCCTCAATCTGACCTTCAACTGAAGACTTACTTTATGCCAAACACACATCAAGATAATAGAACCACAAATATATGAAGCTACTTATATTATTTTTTATTGATATTTATAAGGCACTGAACTGTAAGTCTTGAGGATACATGATACTTGGCTTCACCATTTATTATTTATTCTGCAGTGTCCTGTCCTTTTACTGTCCCAAATGCTCTGTGATCCTAAGTAATGGGCATAGAAACACACCAAGCACTACTTCCCAGGACCATTAGTTGTAAGGAAGAGAAGCTAATGCGACCACAAAGATGTCCTTTGCCATCGAAGGCACTGCCTTGTATTTTTAGGTAAATAAACTATTGACAATCAAGGAAATCCTTTAGGGCTATGAGATAAATCTTTCGAATACAGCAGTCATCGTGTTCTGGTTCCCTCTGCACTTGCTAGATTCACACCTGCTATGCTTCTTGAACTCTGTAGAATTCAGAACCATCCACAGTCTCCTCTTCTAGAAGCTTTGGGATAGAGGGAGATTATCTGAAGAGAATCTGGATTTGTCTCTTCCAGAAGCTAGGGAAGCAGTACTTCCTGAAACAGCAGGCATTTAAATCCATGGTCCTGTTCAGCCAGGAAGACTTTAAGGTTTGACGTCTTGCGAGTGCAGCCACACCTCATCTTCCCTTTGTCTAGATTACCACTTCTCCCCACCAAGCACACAAGATAATCACAACAATAGTTTTGAGAAATAGGTCACCCAGATATCAATGCTATTTTATTTCAAGCCATCTGGGGTGGAAGATGGCTTGGAAATGAGCTGCTCTTGGTTCCATGACAAACCTTCTTAATAACAGCTCGCTGTGCATGTCTCCCGCATTACAGCCTTGTTCTGGGTATTTGCTATTCAGAAAGTGTACCATGCATGCATTTGAGCCTGTGAGAAACAAACAACTCAGCATTTCAATGAGGATCAGTGCATTGCACACATATATAGAAAAATCACTATACAAAATCTTGGAGGGAAATGGATTATACATGTTCTGAAAACTAAATATTGATGAGCCGTCCAAAATTAAATTCTGATTATTTGTATGTACTCTCTTTTTTTTTCTTCAATTCCTTTTTCTTCTTTCAAATTCCTTCCACTTTAGATTTCTAGCATATGTTTAGCAAATGATTCTTAGCACATTTAATGATATGCATAAAGCTTTGATTAAATGACAGCTAACAGATCAGATCATGTGACTCCATTAGTTCCTATAAATCCCCAAACAACTATAAAAATGCTAAGTGCCTTCATTTCACACAATTTCCCTTCCCCCAGCTCACTGGGTTAATCCTTACTTCTCCATGGTTTGGGGCTACTCACAGGTACTAATTATTAATGCAGAAAAGAGAGATGGCTCTATGTCTTGTAAAAAAAAAAATGTGTTAATTACATACAGCTATTAATTCCTATGTGCCTCAGTAGTGGGAGAAAACACAGTGCTTACTGTGTTCTATCAGATAATGGAAGATGAGACACTAGCAATGACAGTGACAGTTGTGTATTTAACATTTGTTGTATGCTAAGAATCAAACCTAACTCTTATCATTAATCCTCACAAAAAATCCAGTGAGGAAAATGCTGTTACCTCCAGAGTCCGAGTCTAGAGACCAAGGTCTACCTCTCTCCAGTGCCTTTAGGGAGTAATTTTCAATAGGATGCAGTTTGAAAGGCCACTCAGGCTCCAAGCTTTCTCTTTAGAAGAATGCCACATCTGCTACTGCCTTGCCATTTGTTTTTACTAGACCCTATTACAATTCTTCTACCCTCTTGCCTTGTTGAAGGAAATGTCTAAGATTAATAGCTAACAGTTTAAATTGAGAAGAGTTGACTGTGCAAAAGAACTTGCAATTAAACCATGGCTCAGGTGGGGACATTTAAGAATCTTTTGAACTCTGAGGTTCAAGTAGAGGGATGGTATCAATTAATTCATTCCCATTAATGAGTACAATATCTGGCAGAAGACTGTTACCAAGTAATGCTTATTCCGTAAATGAGCATACGATAAGTTTCTTTTAACTCCTGATCATATCACCCACTGTAGATATGAGGGTAACTAGCTCAGATATAGAGATCCTAAAGTGAGCAGCTTCAGTGCGTGCTGGGCTGTGTCTTGTCAGGGAGGAAATGGATAAAGAAGACTTCCTGTCTGCTGGAACTACTTTACTTCTTTCTCACCTTTCCTAATGGTTATCTTTGATGCTGCCATTTCCTCTGTGTTCCCTACATTTTATTTGCTTTTTCGTGTTTTGTGGGGGGATGGAGGGCAAGGACTCATGTAGCTCAGGATAATGTCAAATTTACTCTGTAGCTGAAGAAGACTTTAAAGTTCTAATCCTTGCATCTCTTACTGAAAAATGCTAGAATTAGAGGTATGGGCCTCCTGGCCCAGCTGCTAATTTTTTTTTGTTTTGTTTTAAAAAATTTTAAACTAAAATATAATTACACTACTTCCTTATCTTCCCTCCAAACCATCCCGTGTTCTTCCCCTCATTACATCTGAGATCGTGGACTCCTTTTTATTATTGTTCTTGCATACATATTATATAAATGCCTGAATATATAAAGAGAAATTGCCGGGTCTTTCTAGTGTAGATGTGTGTATTCTTGATAAACTTTCCACTTCTCCACCTACCACTGCTTTCTCAGCATCTTTGTATGGAGTTATTGGCAAAACCAACTGCTTTCCAAGGAGAACAACGAATATTGATTTGTGGGTGAGATGTACTAACTACATTGAGATCATAACAAACTGCTAATAAACTGCCTTCTGTTTCTAATGGGTGTGAACACAGGGTCTGATTTATAGTCTGTGTTAAGGGAGTGTTGAAGGGCGGGGTGTGGGGACTGAGGACCAATGTGGATACCTATATAAGAAGAACACTGTGGTGTGTTGGAAGCAGAGCAAACACCTCTACAGTCAGGTGATGCAGAGGGTTGAGATACCTATATAAGAAGAACACGGTGGTGTGTTGGAAGCGGAGCAAACACCTCTACAGTTAGGTGATGCAGAGGGTTGAGGTGGGCATACACTGAGAGGCGTGCTCCTGTGGGCTCCCTCAAGATCCTTGCCAGTCATTATTATGCTTTCCTTCAGTCAGACCTCTTTTGAGCACTGGTTCTGCCAATTGTGTGACCTTGGTCAAATTGCTGCATCTGCCCTAATCACTTAATTGACAGAATCAATAGATATGAAACTCGAATCAGACAATTTCATGAATACCAGAATGACTTGAAAACCATAAATGGTGTTTCTCACAATTATTATTATTATTATTATTATTACTATTATTATTTTATTATTATTGGCACCATCTCTCAGAAGTCTACAAGAATACAATAACCAATGATGTCTTCATGATTAGTCATGGTTAATAACTGACCACTTCAATATTATAATAAATACATATAAACAAGTATATACCTTTTAACTAGAGTACTTTCCAATAAACACTTTAAACAGTTGATGTAATTTCTAGAAGATAAAAATGTCACCAAAGTGAACTAGAGTTAGTATTAATTTAGAAGTTAGGAATTTGATATTTCTATTCATAGTATGGAGTCTAACTTCTTACCACTTTTGGAAGGATGAAGTGTTTAATATCTAATAAATTAAGGTTCTTTCCCACCATTCATTCTACAACTACGTTTGTCGATAGTGTTTGAGAAATGGAACATGTCCTGTTAAGTTAATTTTCTATTTAATCAAAATCATTATTTTATTTATGAAATTGCTAAAAACATTCTAGTGATATGAATCTACTTTAACTTAAAAAACCTTAGCTCTGAAGGCATAGGGACTTTTAGAGGCCCTTTAATTCAATTTAATAACTAATTAATTAATGAATTAGTTAGTTAGTTAGTTAGTTAGTTAGTTAGTTAGTTAGTTAAATTGTTCTATAACTTGATTATCTATTGGAGACTGTTAAGAGTCTGTGTTATAGTCTCTGGGTTCCTTTATAATGTGCCTTTTAGTTTCAGATTTAAAAAAAAACTTTCATTATTTCTTTTGATAGATTTAAGTTTCTATCTTCTAGATATTTTTAATATATGATGAAGTATTGTTCATTATATTTACTCTATTGTGCCACAGAACATCAGAACCTATTCATGGTACCAAACAAAACCATGTGCCCCTCTATTCATCTCTCCCCACACCACTCCTTGATTCTCTCCCATCACCCTTAAGTGCTATTCTGTTATCATTTCTTAGGTGAAGCTGAGCTTCATAAAGGTACTGACTAAGTGAATCTGCCATTTAGTGCAGGTATGTATGTTCCAGTGCTTTACATCATACATCAATAATTTAAGTAAATTCCGTGGAAATTCAGCATGCTGATCAAGCAGAGAGCTTTACCTGGCACTAGTCACTATTGTAGAACTCTCTGAACATTGATTTTACTATAGCAAACATATTAAAACTATTATGCTGCTGATGAAAAAAATGTCATAGTTACTGTAGGGAGAGAGAGAGACTGGACCTCGAGTGGGCTTTTGAAACTTCAAAGCACACAAGGCTATATCTGGTAACCAGAATTCAATGACATCACTCACTCAAGATAAACAGACATAGTCCTAGAACCCCTGACACCCCCTGGGCAGTATCGAAGCAGAGACCACGAACAACACTTTGCATATCTGAGGAGATGCCACCTTATCTGCCCTGTGGCTAGAGTCTCCCTGGATCCTGAGCCTCAAATTGGAGACTTCTGCTAGAGACTGGGCTAGATCTCCAGCAAAGAGACGTCACACAGGTGAGCAGACTTGGGGAAAGATAGGATTCAGGCTGTAATTAAGAATTTAAAGTGTGAATAGTGCATGATGACCCTCAGCATAATAGAATATAACTTTTGTTATATATCTACCTTCTTGATTGGGAAATTTAGTGGCACACTTCCTCCACCAAGGCCACGATTCCTAAGCCTTCTAACCCTCCAATATTTCACTCCTATGCAACCAAGCACTCAAATACGGCCTATGGGGTCATTCTCACTCCACCAACTACAGAGAGCTTGGGAAACGGAATGAGAAATGTATAGCGTCATATCCTGGCTAGACCACTTATCAAACACAGGAGTGTGAACCAATTACCATGCTAAGTTTTAGTATTCATGCATGAAAAAGTGAGGTAAGAATAGCAGCTGTCTCACATGATTGCTTTTGACATTTAGTGAGGTCACATGATTGTCATGAATACAAGGCCACTAACGGTAAAGTTTTACTCAGGTTTAAGTATAAGGGATGCTAAAAATGAAGGGGAGTCAGCAGATCAAAATGGACACTTTCGGACGCAGTTCCATAATCACTGAACACTCTCTCCAGGGAACAGAATGCTTGCAGGTGGAAAGGAGAAGTGTGGTTTACTGCTTGCATCTGAGAGAGGTTCTCCGAGGAACACATGCCACACTTGCTCTTTAATTCTCTAGGTGGGGTCAGGACTTCAGCCCAAGAGTTCTGGAAGGGGAACTGGGATCGTCTGTGAAATTATGTAGTGAGTTCTCCTAGACAATAACTGGAGGAGGTCGAATGGTTTTATTTCTGGCTTCTGAGAATATCCTCTCTTGGATCCCAGGATGAAACGCTGAGCATCACAAACATATTCCCCTACATATGAGAATCAGTGTCAAGATAAAGTCTGCTTTGGAAATAAAGGACTCTAAAGAGAAGGTAGGACACACATTAGAGGAAGCAGAGCCAGCAGCAGGGTAGCTTCTCTGTCCCCATTGCCCTCGTTTTTTAGTACCTCGACCTCGGAGAGTTAGCTTCCCTCTACATCTCTCTCTGTCTCTGTATCTCTCTGACTCTGTCTCTCTCCCTCTCTCTCATACATACACGCTCTCACACACAGATACACATATATACATGCACATGTATGCATACACATATAGACACAGACACAAAGACACATACACAAAAACACAAACACACATGCCCACACACACACACACACACACACACACACACACACACACACACACACA